>NW_026062882.1:22500-25000 GCF_023897955.1 Schistocerca gregaria | reverse complement strand
GGGGGCGACCGAGCAGCAGACGGCGTCGCGACGCCGAGTGCCGGGCGGCGGCGCATCCTCAACGCACACAGTCCGCAATCGGACCAGCACACTGCAGATGTCCACCGCGCTTCGCACCGGGCTCGGCAGAACCCACTTTGGCCGCCTGGCGCCGCGCGCCGGGTGCGCCGGCGCGTAGCTGGGACGCCAGCCGGGCCCGTCGGCCGGCGCTCCTGCCACTGGGCGCCCCCCACCAGCCGGCTGTAGTGCGTGCGCTCACGCAGCGCGCGGCCAGCACGCCGGGCGGCCCCCCCTCACCGGCCGGGGACTGTCCCACCAAGCCACAGCCTCGTATCGCTTCATACCCACATGGCCAACTCAGGTTCGGGGGCATGGCGGGTACCGCCGAAACAACCGGTTCACAGATGTACCGATCGTCGCTATCACCGATGCACCTGCAGCGCGAACAACCGCTCAACAACTGATTTCCAGTTCATTTGCGGATCTTTGGCAGCAAACGTATACGTCAATCTACATTTGCGAAATCTACGATTCTGGCATGCCTGCATGTTATGTGTCACGACACGCTACATCAGCCCACATACACACTACGGCATGTACACGAGAGAACACGTGGAAGATGGTCCGCGCACGTGTGCAATGTCCCTTGCGCGGTCGACTGTCAACCGGCCTCTGTAGCATGTCGCAGATGTGGAACGCGGTCCACCGTGGTATCATGTTGTGTGGGGCAATACGATTAAATAGGAAAACCCTCGTCGCTACATCAACAGACGGCTCACGCTGATTCCCGGCAGAGGGAGGGGGGCCAACATGCAATACTTTCGTCCGTACCTACCACATGTCTGTACGGCGTAAAACAGTGCAATCTCGCTGTAATGGGGAGACGAGACAAGTAGCATCGTGCACAACATATGGCCCTTATGATTCGCCATTGTAGGGCGCAGCCGGTGTACGGTCAAGCATGTGCCACATTATGTCACTCAGTACGTAACGACGGATGATCAGTGTGGGTTACGCGTACATCAGCGGACAGTCCACACAGGCCGTACCACAACGTACACTGACTGCATCGACAACCGAATGCAACTGAACAGCTGCAAGGCTCATTTCACAAACAAACGCCTGACCGACCAGCTTGGAAGGGCAGGAGGGGAGGGCGATAGTCGTTCTGTAGCGTTACACCCTTCCAGTGGTTAGCGGGACTGTGTAGAAAGTACGCAACACTCGAAAGACATTTACGTGAGGGTACGCACCATGGCATCGAGAAATACACATGACACCAGAGGATCCAAGCAGTGAACTATGTTCAGAGGGTTGCTGTTAGGCAAAGCTACATTCCTGTGACGTTACATGTGACAGTTAAGGTGCAGTGTAAGTTAGGTTAAGGTGCAGTGTAAGTTAGGTTAAGGTGCAGTGTAAGTTAGGTTAAGGTGCAGTGTAAGTTAGGTTAAGGTGCAGTGTAAGTTAGGTTAAGGTGCAGTGTAAGTTAGGTTAAGGTGCAGTGTAAGTTAGGTTAAGGTGCAGTGTAAGTTAGGTTAAGGTGCAGTGTAAGTTAGGTTAAGGTGCAGTGTAACTTAGGTTAAGGTGCAGTGTAACTTAGGTTAAGGTGCAGTGTAACTTAGGTTAAGGTGCAGTGTAACTTAGGTTAAGGTGCAGTGTAACTTAGGTTAAGGTGCAGTGTAACTTAGGTTAAGGTGCAGTGTAACTTAGGTTAAGGTGCAGTGTAACTTAGGTTAAGGTGCAGTGTAACTTAGGTTAAGGTGCAGTGTAACTTAGGTTAAGGTGCAGTGTAACTTAGGTTAAGGTGCAGTGTAACTTAGGTTAAGGTGCAGTGTAACTTAGGTTAAGGTGCAGTGTAACTTAGGTTAAGGTGCAGTGTAACTTAGGTTAAGGTGCAGTGTAACTTAGGTTAAGGTGCAGTGTAACTTAGGTTAAGGTGCAGTGTAACTTAGGTTAAGGTGCAGTGTAACTTAGGTTAAGGTGCAGTGTAACTTAGGTTAAGGTGCAGTGTAACTTAGGTTAAGGTGCAGTGTAACTTAGGTTAAGGTGCAGTGTAACTTAGGTTAAGGTGCAGTGTAACTTAGGTTAAGGTGCAGTGTAACTGAGGTTAAGGTGCAGTGTAACTTAGGTTAAGGTGCAGTGTAACTTAGGTTAAGGTGCAGTGTAACTTAGGTTAAGGTGCAGTGTAACTTAGGTTAAGGTGCAGTGTAACTTAGGTTAAGGTGCAGTGTAACTTAGGTTAAGGTGCAGTGTAACTTAGGTTAAGGTGCAGTGTAACTTAGGTTAAGGTGCAGTGTAACTTAGGTTAAGGTGCAGTGTAACTTAGGTTAAGGTGCAGTGTAACTTAGGTTAAGGTGCAGTGTAACTTAGGTTAAGGTGCAGTGTAACTTAGGTTAAGGTGCAGTGTAACTTAGGTTAAGGTGCAGTGTAACTTAGGTTAAGGTGCAGTGTAACTTAGGTTAAGGTGCAGTGTAACTTAGGTTAAGGTGCAGTGTAACTT
>NW_026062882.1:15000-17500 GCF_023897955.1 Schistocerca gregaria | reverse complement strand
GCGGTTGCTGTGCGGGTGTACCCGATGGGTTAAAACCAGGAGACCTGGACGGCGCCCGAATGAAGTCCAATGTAGTGGAAATCACATTGCGTCAACACCCGCTAGGGCCATCGCAATGCTTTGTTTTAATTAGACAGTCGGATTCCCCCAGTCCGTGCCAGTTCTGAGTTGATCGTTGAATGGCGGCCGAAGAGAATCCGCGCACCCGCGCGCCCCCGGAGGAGCACGCTAAGGCGGACGCGGCCTCGCAGCAAGGAAGATCCGTGGGAGGCCAAGGCACGGGACCGAGCTCGGATCCTGCACGCAGGTTGAAGCACCGGGGCGCGAACGCCGCGCAGGCGCGCGCATCCTGCACCGCCGGCCAGCACGAGGCCAACCAACGGCGAGAGCAGACCACGCCCGCGCTAAACGCCCGCACTTACCGGCACCCCTACGGCACTCACCTCGCCCAGGCCCGGCACGTTAGCGCTGACCCACTTCCCGACCAAGCCCGACACGCCCCGATCCTCAGAGCCAATCCTTATCCCGAAGTTACGGATCCAATTTGCCGACTTCCCTTACCTACATTATTCTATCGACTAGAGGCTCTTCACCTTGGAGACCTGCTGCGGATATGGGTACGAACCGGCGCGACACCTCCACGTGGCCCTCTCCCGGATTTTCAAGGTCCGAGGGGAAGATCGGGACACCGCCGCAACTGCGGTGCTCTTCGCGTTCCAAACCCTATCTCCCTGCTAGAGGATTCCAGGGAACTCGAACGCTCATGCAGAAAAGAAAACTCTTCCCCGATCTCCCGACGGCGTCTCCGGGTCCTTTTGGGTTACCCCGACGAGCATCTCTAAAAGAGGGGCCCGACTTGTATCGGTTCCGCTGCCGGGTTCCGGAATAGGAACCGGATTCCCTTTCGCCCAACGGGGGCCAGCACAAAGTGCATCATGCTATGACGGCCCCCATCAACATCGGATTTCTCCTAGGGCTTAGGATCGACTGACTCGTGTGCAACGGCTGTTCACACGAAACCCTTCTCCGCGTCAGCCCTCCAGGGCCTCGCTGGAGTATTTGCTACTACCACCAAGATCTGCACCGACGGCGGCTCCAGGCAGGCTCACGCCCAGACCCTTCTGCGCCCACCGCCGCGACCCTCCTACTCGTCAGGGCTTCGCGGCCGGCCGCGAGGACCGGCCATGACTGCCAGACTGACGGCCGAGTATAGGCACGACGCTTCAGCGCCATCCATTTTCAGGGCTAGTTGCTTCGGCAGGTGAGTTGTTACACACTCCTTAGCGGATTCCGACTTCCATGGCCACCGTCCTGCTGTCTTAAGCAACCAACGCCTTTCATGGTTTCCCATGAGCGTCGATTCGGGCGCCTTAACTCGGCGTTTGGTTCATCCCACAGCGCCAGTTCTGCTTACCAAAAGTGGCCCACTTGGCACTCCGATCCGAGTCGTTTGCTCGCGGCTTCAGCATATCAAGCAAGCCGGAGATCTCACCCATTTAAAGTTTGAGAATAGGTTGAGGTCGTTTCGGCCCCAAGGCCTCTAATCATTCGCTTTACCGGATGAGACTCGTACGAGCACCAGCTATCCTGAGGGAAACTTCGGAGGGAACCAGCTACTAGATGGTTCGATTAGTCTTTCGCCCCTATACCCAGCTCCGACGATCGATTTGCACGTCAGAATCGCTACGGACCTCCATCAGGGTTTCCCCTGACTTCGTCCTGGCCAGGCATAGTTCACCATCTTTCGGGTCCCAACGTGTACGCTCTAGGTGCGCCTCACCTCGCAATGAGGACGAGACGCCCCGGGAGTGCGGAGGCCGCCGCCCCGTGAAGGGCGGGGAAGCCCCATCCTCCCTCGGCCCGCGCAAGGCGAGACCTTCACTTTCATTACGCCTTTAGGTTTCGTACAGCCCAATGACTCGCGCACATGTTAGACTCCTTGGTCCGTGTTTCAAGACGGGTCGTGAAATTGTCCAAAGCTGAAGCGCCGCTGACGGGAGCGATTATTCCGCCCGAGAGCATCCCGAGCCAACAGCGGCGCGGGTCCGGGGCCGGGCCAGGTAGGTCCGTCATCCGGGAAGAACCGCGCGCGCTTGCCGGGAGCCCGAGCGCCCAAAGGGGCGAATCGACTCCTCCAGATATACCGCCGAGCAGCCAGCCAGGACACCGGGGCTCTGCCCAACAGACGCGAACCGAGGCCCGCGGAAGGACAGGCTGCGCACCCGGGCCGTAGGCCGGCACCCAGCGGGTCGCGACGTCCTACTAGGGGAGAAGTGCGGCCCACCGCACACCGGAACGGCCCCACCCCGCGGCGAGTGGAAAGGCAACCGGACACGACCCCGCCGCGGATTGCTCCGCGCGGGCGGCCGGCCCCATCTGCCGAGGGCGGGGGCCAGTGGCCGGATGGGCGTGAATCTCACCCGTTCGACCTTTCGGACTTCTCACGTTTACCCCAGAACGGTTTCACGTACTTTTGAACTCTCTCTTCAAAGTTCTTTTC
>NW_026062882.1:7500-12500 GCF_023897955.1 Schistocerca gregaria | reverse complement strand
TGCCGGGAGTGGGTAATTTGCGCGCCTGCTGCCTTCCTTGGATGTGGTAGCCGTTTCTCAGGCTCCCTCTCCGGAATCGAACCCTGATTCCCCGTTACCCGTTACAACCATGGTAGGCGCAGAACCTACCATCGACAGTTGATAAGGCAGACATTTGAAAGATGCGTCGCCGGTACGAGGACCGTGCGATCAGCCCAAAGTTATTCAGAGTCACCAAGGCAAACGGACCAGACGAGCCAATCCGATTGGTTTTGATCTAATAAAAGCGTCCCTTCCATCTCTGGTCGGGACTCTGTTTGCATGTATTAGCTCTAGAATTACCACAGTTATCCAAGTAACGTGGGTACGATCTAAGGAACCATAACTGATTTAATGAGCCATTCGCGGTTTCACCTTAATGCGGCTTGTACTGAGACATGCATGGCTTAATCTTTGAGACAAGCATATGACTACTGGCAGGATCAACCAGGGAGCTGCGTCAACGAGAGCTGAGCAGCCGGCCGCCCGGGAGTGTGTCCCGAGGGCCCGCGCGAACACGCAAGCGTCCGCTCAATTATTCTGCAAACAGGAGGAGGCTGAGCTCCCCTGCACGATACACCTCGAAACCCTCTCAGGTCCCGGCGGCGCGCAGCGCCGTCCTAAGTACTTGGTCGGGTTCGAGAGAGGCGCAATCGCCCGGAGATAGGCGAGTAGACGCTTTCAGTGCGAACACCCGTGCTCCCAACTGAGCTTGCCGCTGCCGACAGAGGCCCGGGAGCGTGCTGTCGTGGCATTGCCGGCGGGAAACAACACGCGCCACCTACGGTGACCGGCAGCTCCAACGCCAGCGCCACAGAAGGGCAAAGCCCCACTTGGGTGCAGAAGCGAACTCTCCCAGCACAGCGCACGCGCCAACACGTCCGCAGAGCTGCGATACAAACCACCTGCGAGAACCGCCGGGGGCGACCGAGCAGCAGACGGCGTCGCGACGCCGAGTGCCGGGCGGCGGCGCATCCTCAACGCACACAGTCCGCAATCGGACCAGCACACTGCAGATGTCCACCGCGCTTCGCACCGGGCTCGGCAGAACCCACTTTGGCCGCCTGGCGCCGCGCGCCGGGTGCGCCGGCGCGTAGCTGGGACGCCAGCCGGGCCCGTCGGCCGGCGCTCCTGCCACTGGGCGCCCCCCACCAGCCGGCTGTAGTGCGTGCGCTCACGCAGCGCGCGGCCAGCACGCCGGGCGGCCCCCCCTCACCGGCCGGGGACTGTCCCACCAAGCCACAGCCTCGTATCGCTTCATACCCACATGGCCAACTCAGGTTCGGGGGCATGGCGGGTACCGCCGAAACAACCGGTTCACAGATGTACCGATCGTCGCTATCACCGATGCACCTGCAGCGCGAACAACCGCTCAACAACTGATTTCCAGTTCATTTGCGGATCTTTGGCAGCAAACGTATACGTCAATCTACATTTGCGAAATCTACGATTCTGGCATGCCTGCATGTTATGTGTCACGACACGCTACATCAGCCCACATACACACTACGGCATGTACACGAGAGAACACGTGGAAGATGGTCCGCGCACGTGTGCAATGTCCCTTGCGCGGTCGACTGTCAACCGGCCTCTGTAGCATGTCGCAGATGTGGAACGCGGTCCACCGTGGTATCATGTTGTGTGGGGCAATACGATTAAATAGGAAAACCCTCGTCGCTACATCAACAGACGGCTCACGCTGATTCCCGGCAGAGGGAGGGGGGCCAACATGCAATACTTTCGTCCGTACCTACCACATGTCTGTACGGCGTAAAACAGTGCAATCTCGCTGTAATGGGGAGACGAGACAAGTAGCATCGTGCACAACATATGGCCCTTATGATTCGCCATTGTAGGGCGCAGCCGGTGTACGGTCAAGCATGTGCCACATTATGTCACTCAGTACGTAACGACGGATGATCAGTGTGGGTTACGCGTACATCAGCGGACAGTCCACACAGGCCGTACCACAACGTACACTGACTGCATCGACAACCGAATGCAACTGAACAGCTGCAAGGCTCATTTCACAAACAAACGCCTGACCGACCAGCTTGGAAGGGCAGGAGGGGAGGGCGATAGTCGTTCTGTAGCGTTACACCCTTCCAGTGGTTAGCGGGACTGTGTAGAAAGTACGCAACACTCGAAAGACATTTACGTGAGGGTACGCACCATGGCATCGAGAAATACACATGACACCAGAGGATCCAAGCAGTGAACTATGTTCAGAGGGTTGCTGTTAGGCAAAGCTACATTCCTGTGACGTTACATGTGACAGTTAAGGTGCAGTGTAAGTTAGGTTAAGGTGCAGTGTAAGTTAGGTTAAGGTGCAGTGTAAGTTAGGTTAAGGTGCAGTGTAAGTTAGGTTAAGGTGCAGTGTAAGTTAGGTTAAGGTGCAGTGTAAGTTAGGTTAAGGTGCAGTGTAAGTTAGGTTAAGGTGCAGTGTAAGTTAGGTTAAGGTGCAGTGTAAGTTAGGTTAAGGTGCAGTGTAAGTTAGGTTAAGGTGCAGTGTAAGTTAGGTTAAGGTGCAGTGTAAGTTAGGTTAAGGTGCAGTGTAACTTAGGTTAAGGTGCAGTGTAACTTAGGTTAAGGTGCAGTGTAACTTAGGTTAAGGTGCAGTGTAACTTAGGTTAAGGTGCAGTGTAACTTAGGTTAAGGTGCAGTGTAACTTAGGTTAAGGTGCAGTGTAACTTAGGTTAAGGTGCAGTGTAACTTAGGTTAAGGTGCAGTGTAACTTAGGTTAAGGTGCAGTGTAACTTAGGTTAAGGTGCAGTGTAACTTAGGTTAAGGTGCAGTGTAACTTAGGTTAAGGTGCAGTGTAACTTAGGTTAAGGTGCAGTGTAACTTAGGTTAAGGTGCAGTGTAACTTAGGTTAAGGTGCAGTGTAACTTAGGTTAAGGTGCAGTGTAACTTAGGTTAAGGTGCAGTGTAACTTAGGTTAAGGTGCAGTGTAACTTAGGTTAAGGTGCAGTGTAACTTAGGTTAAGGTGCAGTGTAACTTAGGTTAAGGTGCAGTGTAACTTAGGTTAAGGTGCAGTGTAACTTAGGTTAAGGTGCAGTGTAACTGAGGTTAAGGTGCAGTGTAACTTAGGTTAAGGTGCAGTGTAACTTAGGTTAAGGTGCAGTGTAACTTAGGTTAAGGTGCAGTGTAACTTAGGTTAAGGTGCAGTGTAACTTAGGTTAAGGTGCAGTGTAACTTAGGTTAAGGTGCAGTGTAACTTAGGTTAAGGTGCAGTGTAACTTAGGTTAAGGTGCAGTGTAACTTAGGTTAAGGTGCAGTGTAACTTAGGTTAAGGTGCAGTGTAACTTAGGTTAAGGTGCAGTGTAACTTAGGTTAAGGTGCAGTGTAACTTAGGTTAAGGTGCAGTGTAACTTAGGTTAAGGTGCAGTGTAACTTAGGTTAAGGTGCAGTGTAACTTAGGTTAAGGTGCAGTGTAACTTAGGTTAAGGTGCAGTGTAACTTAGGTTAAGGTGCAGTGTAACTTAGGTTAAGGTGCAGTGTAACTTAGGTTAAGGTGCAGTGTAACTTAGGTTAAGGTGCAGTGTAAGTTAGGTTAAGGTGCAGTGTAACTTAGGTTAAGGTGCAGTGTAACTTAGGTTAAGGTGCAGTGTAACTTAGGTTAAGGTGCAGTGTAACTTAGGTTAAGGTGCAGTGTAACTTAGGTTAAGGTGCAGTGTAACTTAGGTTAAGGTGCAGTGTAACTTAGGTTAAGGTGCAGTGTAACTTAGGTTAAGGTGCAGTGTAACTTAGGTTAAGGTGCAGTGTAACTTAGGTTAAGGTGCAGTGTAAGTTAGGTTAAGGTGCAGTGTAACTTAGGTTAAGGTGCAGCGTAACTTAGGTTAAGGTGCAGCGTAACTTAGGTTAAGGTGCAGTGTAACTTAGGTTAAGGTGCAGTGTAACTTAGGTTAAGGTGCAGTGTAACTTAGGTTAAGGTGCAGTGTAACTTAGGTTAAGGTGCAGCGTAACTTAGGTTAAGGTGCAGCGTAACTTAGGTTAAGGTGCAGCGTAACTTAGGTTAAGGTGCAGCGTAACTTAGGTTAAGGTGCAGCGTAACTTAGGTTAAGGTGCAGCGTAACTTAGGTTAAGGTGCAGCGTAACTTAGGTTAAGGTGCAGCGTAACTTAGGTTAAGGTGCAGCGTAACTTAGGTTAAGGTGCAGCGTAACTTAGGTTAAGGTGCAGCGTAACTTAGGTTAAGGTGCAGCGTAACTTAGGTTAAGGTGCAGCGTAACTTAGGTTAAGGTGCAGCGTAACTTAGGTTAAGGTGCAGCGTAACTTAGGTTAAGGTGCAGCGTAACTTAGGTTAAGGTGCAGCGTAACTTAGGTTTAGGGGCCAACGTGGGTTAGGTTAGGGGCCAACGTGGGTTAGGTTAGGGGCCAACGTGGGTTAGGTTAGGGGCCAACGTGGGTTAGGTTAGGGGCCAACGTGGGTTAGGTTAGGGGCCAACGTGGGTTAGGTTAGGGGCCAACGTGGGTTAGGTTAGGGGCCAACGTGGGTTAGGTTAGGGGCCAACGTGGGTTAGGTTAGGGGCCAACGTGGGTTAGGTTAGGGGCCAACGTGGGTTAGGTTAGGGGCCAACGTGGGTTAGGTTAGGGGCCAACGTGGGTTAGGTTAGGGGCCAACGTGGGTTAGGTTAGGGGCCAACGTGGGTTAGGTTAGGGGCCAACGTGGGTTAGGTTAGGGGCCAACGTGGGTTAGGTTAGGGGCCAACGTGGGTTAGGTTAGGGGCCAACGTGGGTTAGGTTAGGGGCCAACGTGGGTTAGGTTAGGGGCCAACGTGGGTTAGGTTAGGGGCCAACGTGGGTTAGGTTAGGGGCCAACGTGGGTTAGGTTAGGGGCCAACGTGGGTTAGGTTAGGGGCCAACGTGGGTTAGGTTAGGGGCCAACGTGGGTTAGGTTAGGGGCCAACGTGGGTTAGGTTAGGGGCCAACGTGGGTAAGGTTGCCAGAGATGTGTCAAATCAGGATGTACGTTTGGCTGGT
>NW_026062881.1:30000-32500 GCF_023897955.1 Schistocerca gregaria | reverse complement strand
AGTGTGAACCGCACTCGACCCAGTCACCCTATCTCACAGTCCACTCTGTGTGTAACAAAGCGAAAGCACCAAAGCACTATCGTTCAACAACATCCATTTTATCCTCGCTGCCACAGGACACTATCCAAACAACGACAAGAGGAACGTCACGTCCACTAATAAGACAGAATGTCTCACATCACCCGCAAACAACGCAGCTCAAATCAGCCAGCAACACCCACAGTGGTCCACCCAGTATCAACACAGGACGCAACGCCACGCCACAACACAAAAGGTACAAGTAATAAAATACCCTTTGGCCACACCCCTTATAAAGGCATCGAACCAACCCACCACCTGACACCAGCCAAACGTACATCCTGATTTGACACATCTCTGGCAACCTAACCCACGTTGGCCCTTAACCTAACCCACGTTGGCCCTTAACCTAACCCACGTTGGCCCTTAACCTAACCCACGTTGGCCCTTAACCTAACCCACGTTGGCCCTTAACCTAACCCACGTTGGCCCTTAACCTAACCCACGTTGGCCCTTAACCTAACCCACGTTGGCCCTTAACCTAACCCACGTTGGCCCTTAACCTAACCCACGTTGGCCCTTAACCTAACCCACGTTGGCCCCTAACCTAACCCACGTTGGCCCCTAACCTAACCCACGTTGGCCCCTAACCTAACCCACGTTGGCCCCTAACCTAACCCACGTTGGCCCCTAACCTAACCCACGTTGGCCCCTAACCTAACCCACGTTGGCCCCTAACCTAACCCACGTTGGCCCCTAACCTAACCCACGTTGGCCCCTAACCTAACCCACGTTGGCCCCTAACCTAACCCACGTTGGCCCCTAACCTAACCCACGTTGGCCCCTAACCTAACCCACGTTGGCCCCTAACCTAACCCACGTTGGCCCCTAACCTAACCCACGTTGGCCCCTAACCTAACCCACGCTGCACCTTAACCTAAGTTACGCTGCACCTTAACCTAAGTTACGCTGCACCTTAACCTAAGTTACGCTGCACCTTAACCTAAGTTACGCTGCACCTTAACCTAAGTTACGCTGCACCTTAACCTAAGTTACGCTGCACCTTAACCTAAGTTACGCTGCACCTTAACCTAAGTTACGCTGCACCTTAACCTAACTTACACTGCACCTTAACCTAACTTACACTGCACCTTAACCTAACTTACACTGCACCTTAACCTAACTTACACTGCACCTTAACCTAACTTACACTGCACCTTAACCTAAGTTACACTGCACCTTAACCTAAGTTACACTGCACCTCAACCTAAGTTACACTGCACCTTAACCTAACTTACACTGCACCTTAACCTAAGTTACACTGCACCTTAACCTAAGTTACACTGCACCTTAACCTAACTTACACTGCACCTTAACCTAAGTTACACTGCACCTTAACCTAAGTTACACTGCACCTTAACCTAACTTACACTGCACCTTAACCTAACTTACACTGCACCTTAACCTAACTTACACTGCACCTTAACCTAACTTACACTGCACCTTAACCTAACTTACACTGCACCTTAACCTAACTTACACTGCACCTTAACTGTCACATGTAACGTCACAGGAATGTAGCTTTGCCTAACAGCAACCCTCTGAACATAGTTCACTGCTTGGATCCTCTGGTGTCATGTGTATTTCTTGATGCCATGGTGCGTACCCTCACATAAAGGTCTTTCGAGTGTTGCGTACTTTCTACACAGTCCCGCTAACCACTGGAAGGGTGTACCGCTACAGAACGAATATCGCCCTCCCCTCCTGCCCTTCCAAGCTGGTCGGTCAGGCGTTTGTTTGTGAAATGAGCCTTGCAGCTGTTCAGTTGCATTCGGTTGTCGATGCAGTCAGTGTACGTTGTGGTACGGCCTGTGTGGACTGTCCGCTGATGTACGCGTAACCCACACTGATCATCCGTCGTTACGTACTGAGTGACATAATGTGGCACATGCTTGACCGTACACCGGCTGCGCCCTACAATGGCGAATCATAAGGGCCATATGTTGTGCACGATGCTACTTGTCTCGTCTCCCCATTACAGCGAGATTGCACTGTTGTACGCCGTACAGACATGTGGTAAGTAGGTACGGACGAAAGTATTGCATGTTGGCCCCCCCCCCCCCCCCTCCTCCCTCTGCCGGGAATCAGCGTGAGCCGTCTGTTGATGTAGCGACGAGGGTTTTCCTATTTAATCGTATTGCCCCACACAACATGATAGCACGGTGGACCGCGTTCCACATCTGCGACATGCTACAGAGGCCGGTTGACAGTCGACCGCGCAAGGGACATTGCACACGTGCGCGGACCATCTTCCACGTGTTCTCTCGTGTACATGCCGCAGTGTGTATGTGGGCTGATGTAGCGTGTCGTGACACATAACATGCAGGCATGCCAGAATCGTAGATTTCGCAAATGTAGATTGACGTATACGTTTGCTGCCAAAGATCCGCAAATGAACTGGAAATCAGTTGTTGAGCGGTTG
>NW_026062881.1:17500-20000 GCF_023897955.1 Schistocerca gregaria | reverse complement strand
TTACGCTGCACCTTAACCTAAGTTACGCTGCACCTTAACCTAACTTACACTGCACCTTAACCTAACTTACACTGCACCTTAACCTAACTTACACTGCACCTTAACCTAACTTACACTGCACCTTAACCTAAGTTACACTGCACCTTAACCTAAGTTACACTGCACCTTAACCTAAGTTACACTGCACCTTAACCTAAGTTACACTGCACCTTAACCTAACTTACACTGCACCTTAACCTAAGTTACACTGCACCTTAACCTAAGTTACACTGCACCTTAACCTAACTTACACTGCACCTTAACCTAACTTACACTGCACCTTAACCTAAGTTACACTGCACCTTAACCTAACTTACACTGCACCTTAACCTAACTTACACTGCACCTTAACCTAACTTACACTGCACCTTAACCTAACTTACACTGCACCTTAACCTAACTTACACTGCACCTTAACCTAACTTACACTGCACCTTAACCTAACTTACACTGCACCTTAACCTAACTTACACTGCACCTTAACTGTCACATGTAACGTCACAGGAATGTAGCTTTGCCTAACAGCAACCCTCTGAACATAGTTCACTGCTTGGATCCTCTGGTGTCATGTGTATTTCTTGATGCCATGGTGCGTACCCTCACATAAAGGTCTTTCGAGTGTTGCGTACTTTCTACACAGTCCCGCTAACCACTGGAAGGGTGTACCGCTACAGAACGAATATCGCCCTCCCCTCCTGCCCTTCCAAGCTGGTCGGTCAGGCGTTTGTTTGTGAAATGAGCCTTGCAGCTGTTCAGTTGCATTCGGTTGTCGATGCAGTCAGTGTACGTTGTGGTACGGCCTGTGTGGACTGTCCGCTGATGTACGCGTAACCCACACTGATCATCCGTCGTTACGTACTGAGTGACATAATGTGGCACATGCTTGACCGTACACCGGCTGCGCCCTACAATGGCGAATCATAAGGGCCATATGTTGTGCACGATGCTACTTGTCTCGTCTCCCCATTACAGCGAGATTGCACTGTTGTACGCCGTACAGACATGTGGTAAGTAGGTACGGACGAAAGTATTGCATGTTGGCCCCCCCCCCCCCCTCCTCCCTCTGCCGGGAATCAGCGTGAGCCGTCTGTTGATGTAGCGACGAGGGTTTTCCTATTTAATCGTATTGCCCCACACAACATGATAGCACGGTGGACCGCGTTCCACATCTGCGACATGCTACAGAGGCCGGTTGACAGTCGACCGCGCAAGGGACATTGCACACGTGCGCGGACCATCTTCCACGTGTTCTCTCGTGTACATGCCGCAGTGTGTATGTGGGCTGATGTAGCGTGTCGTGACACATAACATGCAGGCATGCCAGAATCGTAGATTTCGCAAATGTAGATTGACGTATACGTTTGCTGCCAAAGATCCGCAAATGAACTGGAAATCAGTTGTTGAGCGGTTGTTCGCGCTGCAGGTGCATCGGTGATAGCGACGATCGGTACATCTGTGAACCGGTTGTTTCGGCGGTACCCGCCATGCCCCCGAACCTGAGTTGGCCATGTGGGTATGAAGCGATACGAGGCTGTGGCTTGGCGGGACAGTCCCCGGCCGGTGAGGGGGGGCCGCCCGGCGTGCTGGCCGCGCGCTGCGTGAGCGCACGCACTACAGCCGGCTGGTGGGGGGCGCCCAGTGGCAGGAGCGCCGGCCGACGGGCCCGGCTGGCGTCCCAGCTATGCGCCGGCGCACCCTGCGCGCGGCGCCAGGCGGCCAAAGTGGGTTCTGCCGAGCCCGGTGCGAAGCGCGGTGGACATCTGCAGTGTGCTGGTCCGATTGCGGACTGTGTGCGTTGAGGATGCGCCGCCGCCCGGCACTCGGCGTCGCGACGCCGTCTGCTGCTCGGTCGCCCCCAGCGGTTCTCGCAGGTGGTTTGTATCGCAGCTCTGCGGACGTGTTGGCGCGTGCGCTGTGCTGGGAGAGTTCGCTTCTGCACCCAAGTGGGGCTTTGCCCTTCTGTGGCGCTGGCGTTGGAGCTGCCGGTCACCGTAGGTGGCGCGTGTTGTTTCCCGCCGGCAATGCCATGACAGCACGCTCCCGGGCCTCTGTCGGCAGCGGCAAGCTTAGTTGGGAGCACGGGTGTTCGCACTGAAAGCGTCTACTCGCCTATCTCCGGGCGATTGCGCCTCTCTCGAACCCGACCAAGTACTTAGGACGGCGCTGCGCGCCGCCGGGACCTGAGAGGGTTTCGAGGTGTATCGTGCAGGGGAGCTCAGCCTCCTCCTGTTTGCAGAATAATTGAGCGGACGCTTGCGTGTTCGCGCGGGCCCTCGGGACACACTCCCGGGCGGCCGGCTGCTCAGCTCTCGTTGACGCAGCTCCCTGGTTGATCCTGCCAGTAGTCATATGCTTGTCTCAAAGATTAAGCCATGCATGTCTCAGTACAAGCCGCATTAAGGTGAAACCGCGAATGGCTCATTAAATCAGTTATGGTTCCTTAGATCGTACCCACGTTACT
>NW_026062881.1:5000-7500 GCF_023897955.1 Schistocerca gregaria | reverse complement strand
CTTACACTGCACCTTAACCTAACTTACACTGCACCTTAACCTAACTTACACTGCACCTTAACCTAACTTACACTGCACCTTAACCTAACTTACACTGCACCTTAACCTAACTTACACTGCACCTTAACTGTCACATGTAACGTCACAGGAATGTAGCTTTGCCTAACAGCAACCCTCTGAACATAGTTCACTGCTTGGATCCTCTGGTGTCATGTGTATTTCTTGATGCCATGGTGCGTACCCTCACATAAAGGTCTTTCGAGTGTTGCGTACTTTCTACACAGTCCCGCTAACCACTGGAAGGGTGTACCGCTACAGAACGAATATCGCCCTCCCCTCCTGCCCTTCCAAGCTGGTCGGTCAGGCGTTTGTTTGTGAAATGAGCCTTGCAGCTGTTCAGTTGCATTCGGTTGTCGATGCAGTCAGTGTACGTTGTGGTACGGCCTGTGTGGACTGTCCGCTGATGTACGCGTAACCCACACTGATCATCCGTCGTTACGTACTGAGTGACATAATGTGGCACATGCTTGACCGTACACCGGCTGCGCCCTACAATGGCGAATCATAAGGGCCATATGTTGTGCACGATGCTACTTGTCTCGTCTCCCCATTACAGCGAGATTGCACTGTTGTACGCCGTACAGACATGTGGTAAGTAGGTACGGACGAAAGTATTGCATGTTGGCCCCCCCCCCCCCCCTCCTCCCTCTGCCGGGAATCAGCGTGAGCCGTCTGTTGATGTAGCGACGAGGGTTTTCCTATTTAATCGTATTGCCCCACACAACATGATAGCACGGTGGACCGCGTTCCACATCTGCGACATGCTACAGAGGCCGGTTGACAGTCGACCGCGCAAGGGACATTGCACACGTGCGCGGACCATCTTCCACGTGTTCTCTCGTGTACATGCCGCAGTGTGTATGTGGGCTGATGTAGCGTGTCGTGACACATAACATGCAGGCATGCCAGAATCGTAGATTTCGCAAATGTAGATTGACGTATACGTTTGCTGCCAAAGATCCGCAAATGAACTGGAAATCAGTTGTTGAGCGGTTGTTCGCGCTGCAGGTGCATCGGTGATAGCGACGATCGGTACATCTGTGAACCGGTTGTTTCGGCGGTACCCGCCATGCCCCCGAACCTGAGTTGGCCATGTGGGTATGAAGCGATACGAGGCTGTGGCTTGGCGGGACAGTCCCCGGCCGGTGAGGGGGGGCCGCCCGGCGTGCTGGCCGCGCGCTGCGTGAGCGCACGCACTACAGCCGGCTGGTGGGGGGCGCCCAGTGGCAGGAGCGCCGGCCGACGGGCCCGGCTGGCGTCCCAGCTATGCGCCGGCGCACCCTGCGCGCGGCGCCAGGCGGCCAAAGTGGGTTCTGCCGAGCCCGGTGCGAAGCGCGGTGGACATCTGCAGTGTGCTGGTCCGATTGCGGACTGTGTGCGTTGAGGATGCGCCGCCGCCCGGCACTCGGCGTCGCGACGCCGTCTGCTGCTCGGTCGCCCCCAGCGGTTCTCGCAGGTGGTTTGTATCGCAGCTCTGCGGACGTGTTGGCGCGTGCGCTGTGCTGGGAGAGTTCGCTTCTGCACCCAAGTGGGGCTTTGCCCTTCTGTGGCGCTGGCGTTGGAGCTGCCGGTCACCGTAGGTGGCGCGTGTTGTTTCCCGCCGGCAATGCCACGACAGCACGCTCCCGGGCCTCTGTCGGCAGCGGCAAGCTCAGTTGGGAGCACGGGTGTTCGCACTGAAAGCGTCTACTCGCCTATCTCCGGGCGATTGCGCCTCTCTCGAACCCGACCAAGTACTTAGGACGGCGCTGCGCGCCGCCGGGACCTGAGAGGGTTTCGAGGTGTATCGTGCAGGGGAGCTCAGCCTCCTCCTGTTTGCAGAATAATTGAGCGGACGCTTGCGTGTTCGCGCGGGCCCTCGGGACACACTCCCGGGCGGCCGGCTGCTCAGCTCTCGTTGACGCAGCTCCCTGGTTGATCCTGCCAGTAGTCATATGCTTGTCTCAAAGATTAAGCCATGCATGTCTCAGTACAAGCCGCATTAAGGTGAAACCGCGAATGGCTCATTAAATCAGTTATGGTTCCTTAGATCGTACCCACGTTACTTGGATAACTGTGGTAATTCTAGAGCTAATACATGCAAACAGAGTCCCGACCAGAGATGGAAGGGACGCTTTTATTAGATCAAAACCAATCGGATTGGCTCGTCTGGTCCGTTTGCCTTGGTGACTCTGAATAACTTTGGGCTGATCGCACGGTCCTCGTACCGGCGACGCATCTTTCAAATGTCTGCCTTATCAACTGTCGATGGTAGGTTCTGCGCCTACCATGGTTGTAACGGGTAACGGGGAATCAGGGTTCGATTCCGGAGAGGGAGCCTGAGAAACGGCTACCACATCCAAGGAAGGCAGCAGGCGCGCAAATTACCCACTCCCGGCACGGGGAGGTAGTGACGAAAAATAACGATACGGGACTCATCCGAGGCCCCGTAATCGGAATG
>NW_026062880.1:7500-12500 GCF_023897955.1 Schistocerca gregaria | reverse complement strand
CCTTCCGGTGTCCGGGCCTGGTGAGGTTTCCCGTGTTGAGTCAAATTAAGCCGCAGGCTCCACTCCTGGTGGTGCCCTTCCGTCAATTCCTTTAAGTTTCAGCTTTGCAACCATACTTCCCCCGGAACCCAAAAGCTTTGGTTTCCCGGAGGCTGCCCGCCGAGTCATCGGAGGAACTGCGGCGGATCGCTGGCTGGCATCGTTTATGGTTAGAACTAGGGCGGTATCTGATCGCCTTCGAACCTCTAACTTTCGTTCTTGATTAATGAAAACATACTTGGCAAATGCTTTCGCTTCTGTTCGTCTTGCGACGATCCAAGAATTTCACCTCTAACGTCGCAATACGAATGCCCCCGCCTGTCCCTATTAATCATTACCTCGGGTTCCGAAAACCAACAAAATAGAACCGAGGTCCTATTCCATTATTCCATGCACACAGTATTCAGGCGGGCTTGCCTGCTTTAAGCACTCTAATTTGTTCAAAGTAAACGTGCCGGCCCACCGAGACACTCAACTAAGAGCACCCTGGTAGGATTTCAACGGGGTCCGCCTCGGGACGCGCAAGCACGCCTTCGGCTCGCCCCACCGGCAGGACGTCCCACGATACATGCCAGTTAAACACCGACGGGCGGTGAACCAACAGCGTGGGACACAAATCCAACTACGAGCTTTTTAACCGCAACAACTTTAATATACGCTATTGGAGCTGGAATTACCGCGG
This sequence comes from Schistocerca gregaria, assembly GCF_023897955.1. Lineage (NCBI taxonomy): Eukaryota > Metazoa > Arthropoda > Insecta > Orthoptera > Acrididae > Schistocerca > Schistocerca gregaria. The sequence continues at coordinate 11,779 of NW_026062880.1, read as the reverse complement.
CTGCTGGCACCAGACTTGCCCTCCAATAGATACTCGTTAAAGGATTTAAAGTGTACTCATTCCGATTACGGGGCCTCGGATGAGTCCCGTATCGTTATTTTTCGTCACTACCTCCCCGTGCCGGGAGTGGGTAATTTGCGCGCCTGCTGCCTTCCTTGGATGTGGTAGCCGTTTCTCAGGCTCCCTCTCCGGAATCGAACCCTGATTCCCCGTTACCCGTTACAACCATGGTAGGCGCAGAACCTACCATCGACAGTTGATAAGGCAGACATTTGAAAGATGCGTCGCCGGTACGAGGACCGTGCGATCAGCCCAAAGTTATTCAGAGTCACCAAGGCAAACGGACCAGACGAGCCAATCCGATTGGTTTTGATCTAATAAAAGCGTCCCTTCCATCTCTGGTCGGGACTCTGTTTGCATGTATTAGCTCTAGAATTACCACAGTTATCCAAGTAACGTGGGTACGATCTAAGGAACCATAACTGATTTAATGAGCCATTCGCGGTTTCACCTTAATGCGGCTTGTACTGAGACATGCATGGCTTAATCTTTGAGACAAGCATATGACTACTGGCAGGATCAACCAGGGAGCTGCGTCAACGAGAGCTGAGCAGCCGGCCGCCCGGGAGTGTGTCCCGAGGGCCCGCGCGAACACGCAAGCGTCCGCTCAATTATTCTGCAAACAGGAGGAGGCTGAGCTCCCCTGCACGATACACCTCGAAACCCTCTCAGGTCCCGGCGGCGCGCAGCGCCGTCCTAAGTACTTGGTCGGGTTCGAGAGAGGCGCAATCGCCCGGAGATGGGCGAGTAGACGCTTTCAGTGCGAACACCCGTGCTCCCAACTGAGCTTGCCGCTGCCGACAGAGGCCCGGGAGCGTGCTGTCGTGGCATTGCCGGCGGGAAACAACACGCGCCACCTACGGTGACCGGCAACTCCAACGCCAGCGCCACAGAAGGGCAAAGCCCCACTTGGGTGCAGAAGCGAACTCTCCCAGCACAGCGCACGCGCCAACACGTCCGCAGAGCTGCGATACAAACCACCTGCGAGAACCGCTGGGGGCGACCGAGCAGCAGACGGCGTCGCGACGCCGAGTGCCGGGCGGCGGCGCATCCTCAACGCACACAGTCCGCAATCGGACCAGCACACTGCAGATGTCCACCGCGCTTCGCACCGGGCTCGGCAGAACCCACTTTGGCCGCCTGGCGCCGCGCGCAGGGTGCGCCGGCGCATAGCTGGGACGCCAGCCGGGCCCGTCGGCCGGCGCTCCTGCCACTGGGCGCCCCCCACCAGCCGGCTGTAGTGCGTGCGCTCACGCAGCGCGCGGCCAGCACGCCGGGCGGCCCCCCCTCACCGGCCGGGGACTGTCCCGCCAAGCCACAGCCTCGTATCGCTTCATACCCACATGGCCAACTCAGGTTCGGGGGCATGGCGGGTACCGCCGAAACAACCGGTTCATAGATGTACCGATCGTCGCTATCACCGATGCACCTGCAGCGCGAACAACCGCTCAACAACTGATTTCCAGTTCATTTGCGGATCTTTGGCAGCAAACGTATACGTCAATCTACATTTGCGAAATCTACGATTCTGGCATGCCTGCATGTTATGTGTCACGACACGCTACATCAGCCCACATACACACTGCGGCATGTACACGAGAGAACACGTGGAAGATGGTCCGCGCACGTGTGCAATGTCCCTTGCGCGGTCGACTGTCAACCGGCCTCTGTAGCATGTCGCAGATGTGGAACGCGGTCCACCGTGCTATCATGTTGTGTGGGGCAATACGATTAAATAGGAAAACCCTCGTCGCTACATCAACAGACGGCTCACGCTGATTCCCGGCAGAGGGAGGAGGGGGGGGGGGGGGGGCCAACATGCAATACTTTCGTCCGTACCTACCTACCACATGTCTGTACGGCGTACAACAGTGCAATCTCGCTGTAATGGGGAGACGAGACAAGTAGCATCGTGCACAACATATGGCCCTTATGATTCGCCATTGTAGGGCGCAGCCGGTGTACGGTCAAGCATGTGCCACATTATGTCACTCAGTACGTAACGACGGATGATCAGTGTGGGTTACGCGTACATCAGCGGACAGTCCACACAGGCCGTACCACAACGTACACTGACTGCATCGACAACCGAATGCAACTGAACAGCTGCAAGGCTCATTTCACAAACAAACGCCTGACCGACCAGCTTGGAAGGGCAGGAGGGGAGGGCGATATTCGTTCTGTAGCGGTACACCCTTCCAGTGGTTAGCGGGACTGTGTAGAAAGTACGCAACACTCGAAAGACCTTTATGTGAGGGTACGCACCATGGCATCAAGAAATACACATGACACCAGAGGATCCAAGCAGTGAACTATGTTCAGAGGGTTGCTGTTAGGCAAAGCTACATTCCTGTGACGTTACATGTGACAGTTAAGGTGCAGTGTAAGTTAGGTTAAGGTGCAGCGTAAGTTAGGTTAAGGTGCAGCGTAAGTTAGGTTAAGGTGCAGCGTAAGTTAGGTTAAGGTGCAGCGTAAGTTAGGTTAAGGTGCAGCGTAAGTTAGGTTAAGGTGCAGCGTAAGTTGGGTTAAGGTGCAGCGTAACTTGGGTTAAGGTGCAGCGTAACTTGGGTTAAGGTGCAGCGTAACTTGGGTTAAGGTGCAGCGTAACTTGGGTTAAGGTGCAGCGTAACTTGGGTTAAGGTGCAGCGTAACTTGGGTTAAGGTGCAGCGTAACTTGGGTTAAGGTGCAGCGTAACTTGGGTTAAGGTGCAGCGTAACTTGGGTTAAGGTGCAGCGTAACTTGGGTTAAGGTGCAGCGTAACTTGGGTTAAGGTGCAGCGTAACTTGGGTTAAGGTGCAGCGTAACTTGGGTTAAGGTGCAGCGTAACTTGGGTTAAGGTGCAGCGTAACTTGGGTTAAGGTGCAGCGTAACTTGGGTTAAGGTGCAGCGTAACTTGGGTTAAGGTGCAGCGTAACTTGGGTTAAGGTGCAGCGTAACTTGGGTTAAGGTGCAGCGTAACTTGGGTTAAGGTGCAGCGTAACTTGGGTTAAGGTGCAGCGTAACTTAGGTTAAGGTGCCAACGTGGGTTAGGTTAAGGGGCCAACGTGGGTTAGGTTAAGGGCCAACGTGGGTTAGGTTAAGGGGCCAACGTGGGTTAGGTTAAGGGCCAACGTGGGTTAGGTTAAGGGCCAACGTGGGTTAGGTTAAGGGCCAACGTGGGTTAGGTTAAGGGCCAACGTGGGTTAGGTTAAGGGCCAACGTGGGTTAGGTTAAGGGCCAACGTGGGTTAGGTTAAGGGCCAACGTGGGTTAGGTTAAGGGCCAACGTGGGTTAGGTTAAGGGCCAACGTGGGTTAGGTTAAGGGCCAACGTGGGTTAGGTTAAGGGCCAACGTGGGTTAGGTTAAGGGCCAACGTGGGTTAGGTTAAGGGCCAACGTGGGTTAGGTTAAGGGCCAACGTGGGTTAGGTTAAGGGCCAACGTGGGTTAGGTTAAGGGCCAACGTGGGTTAGGTTAAGGGCCAACGTGGGTTAGGTTGCCAGAGATGTGTCAAATCAGGATGTACGTTTGGCTGGTGTCAGGTGGTGGGTTGGTTCGATGCCTTTATAAGGAGTGTGGCCAAAGGGTATTTTATTACTTGTACCTTTTGTGTTGTGGCGTGGCGTTGCGTCCTGTGTTGATACTGGGTGGACCACTGTGGGTGTTGCTGGCTGATTTGAGCTGCGTTGTTTGCGGGTGGTGTGAGACATTCTGTCTTATTAGTGGACGTGACGTTCCTCTTGTCGTTCTTTGGATAGTGTCCTGTGGCAGCGAGGATAAAATGGATGTTGTTGAACGATAGTGCTTTGGTGCTTTCGCTTTGTTACACACAGAGTGGACTGTGAGATAGGGTGACTGGGTCGAGTGCGGTTCACACTGTCCTCCCCAGTTTACAGTATGTATCATCTATGTATGTGGTCCTGCATCATTTACTAAGCAGGGACGTCAGACGACTGAAATATTAGTTATGTACTGATGTAAAGCAGAATGCTTACCTTCCACCAGTGGGCGAGTATCGACTCTGCCCCAGCGTTGCCACCGCAGGAAGCGGTGTCGGAAACACTACCCGCACACCGTCACCACTGTGCGGGGGGACGGACCCTCTATATCCTCAGCGGCGCACTCTTTGCCACCGGGCGTCACGTCTCGCGGCCCGCCGTCCAGAGCATGTATTGGGACAGCGGGACTTTGGCTTTTGGGAGATAACTCTTCATGAAGTGGAAGATATAGGGGTGGACTGC
>NW_026062880.1:0-2500 GCF_023897955.1 Schistocerca gregaria | reverse complement strand
CAAGTTGGACTTGGGCTCGGCGCGAGGCGTCGGGGTAGTGGACCCTCCCGAACACCACATGCCACGACAGGCGGCAGCCTGCGGGGTTCGGTGCTGGACTCTTCCCTGTTCGCTCGCCGCTACTGGGGGAATCCTTGTTAGTTTCTTTTCCTCCGCTTAGTAATATGCTTAAATTCAGCGGGTAGTCTCGCCTGCTCTGAGGTCGTTGTACGAGGTGTCGCACGCCACACCGCCAGCCGGCTGTGCACGCTACCGAGAAAGCACCGGTATGCGAACCGCCAGGCGACGGGCGCGCATCGCACGTTTAAGGAGACGCGGCCGGCCACACAGGCGACCACGACACTCCCAGGCGCCCGAAGCGGGACAAACGCCGCGCGCTTCAGTATACGTAGCCGACCCTCAGCCAGACGTGGCCCGGGAACGGAATCCATGGACCGCAATGTGCGTTCGAAACGTCGATGTTCATGTGTCCTGCAGTTCACATGTCGACGCGCAATTTGCTGCGTTCTTCATCGACCCACGAGCCGAGTGATCCACCGTCCTGGGTGATCTTTATCTTTTCAGTTCTCCACCGTCTCTTTCAAGACAGTTGCAGAGGCGGGACTGAGGCGTTTGACGGCCCCTGTTCCATTACTTTGTGTCCAACGGCCTGACGGCCGATGGGCGTCGTACGGCTCCACACCGGAGCGGACAGGCACTCGGGCGAAAGTCATTCAAAACCGGCGCCAGGCGCCAGGTGCCGCAGGCCAGCCGCTCCAGAGCTTCAGCGCTCGTACCACACAACAACACTTGCGCTAGTTTTGAGAGGCACGCGTGGTTCCGCACGCGGCGCACGGCTACTGCCGTACAGGTAGCGTGTTGCGCGACACGACACGCACATCGAAAGACATGCAGTCTAGTCGGTAATGATCCTTCCGCAGGTTCACCTACGGAAACCTTGTTACGACTTTTACTTCCTCTAAATGATCAAGTTTGGTCATCTTTCCGGTAGCATCGGCAACGACAGAGTCGATGCCGCGTACCAGTCCGAAGACCTCACTAAATCATTCAATCGGTAGTAGCGACGGGCGGTGTGTACAAAGGGCAGGGACGTAATCAACGCGAGCTTATGACTCGCGCTTACTGGGAATTCCTCGTTCATGGGGAACAATTGCAAGCCCCAATCCCTAGCACGAAGGAGGTTCAGCGGGTTACCCCGACCTTTCGGCCTAGGAAGACACGCTGATTCCTTCAGTGTAGCGCGCGTGCGGCCCAGAACATCTAAGGGCATCACAGACCTGTTATTGCTCAATCTCGTGCGGCTAGAAGCCGCCTGTCCCTCTAAGAAGAAAAGTAATCGCTGACAGCACGAAGGATGTCACGCGACTAGTTAGCAGGCTAGAGTCTCGTTCGTTATCGGAATTAACCAGACAAATCGCTCCACCAACTAAGAACGGCCATGCACCACCACCCACCGAATCAAGAAAGAGCTATCAATCTGTCAATCCTTCCGGTGTCCGGGCCTGGTGAGGTTTCCCGTGTTGAGTCAAATTAAGCCGCAGGCTCCACTCCTGGTGGTGCCCTTCCGTCAATTCCTTTAAGTTTCAGCTTTGCAACCATACTTCCCCCGGAACCCAAAAGCTTTGGTTTCCCGGAGGCTGCCCGCCGAGTCATCGGAGGAACTGCGGCGGATCGCTGGCTGGCATCGTTTATGGTTAGAACTAGGGCGGTATCTGATCGCCTTCGAACCTCTAACTTTCGTTCTTGATTAATGAAAACATACTTGGCAAATGCTTTCGCTTCTGTTCGTCTTGCGACGATCCAAGAATTTCACCTCTAACGTCGCAATACGAATGCCCCCGCCTGTCCCTATTAATCATTACCTCGGGTTCCGAAAACCAACAAAATAGAACCGAGGTCCTATTCCATTATTCCATGCACACAGTATTCAGGCGGGCTTGCCTGCTTTAAGCACTCTAATTTGTTCAAAGTAAACGTGCCGGCCCACCGAGACACTCAACTAAGAGCACCCTGGTAGGATTTCAACGGGGTCCGCCTCGGGACGCGCAAGCACGCCTTCGGCTCGCCCCACCGGCAGGACGTCCCACGATACATGCCAGTTAAACACCGACGGGCGGTGAACCAACAGCGTGGGACACAAATCCAACTACGAGCTTTTTAACCGCAACAACTTTAATATACGCTATTGGAGCTGGAATTACCGCGGCTGCTGGCACCAGACTTGCCCTCCAATAGATACTCGTTAAAGGATTTAAAGTGTACTCATTCCGATTACGGGGCCTCGGATGAGTCCCGTATCGTTATTTTTCGTCACTACCTCCCCGTGCCGGGAGTGGGTAATTTGCGCGCCTGCTGCCTTCCTTGGATGTGGTAGCCGTTTCTCAGGCTCCCTCTCCGGAATCGAACCCTGATTCCCCGTTACCCGTTACAACCATGGTAGGCGCAGAACCTACCATCGACAGTTGATAAGGCAGACATTTGAAAGATGCGTCGCCGGTAC
>NW_026062879.1:0-31537 GCF_023897955.1 Schistocerca gregaria | reverse complement strand
ACACTAGATCGCGTGTTAGTGCGCGGCAATGTACTTCTTGATCGCCTGCAGCGACGACCCGCCGCGCTCCTTCAGACTCTTGATGGCGGCCGTCACCATCTCAGAGGTGCGCGGGTGCGCAGGCTTGGCGCGCGGCTTCTTCGCAGACGACGCAGACTTGGCCTTCTTCGTAGTGCCGGTGGCGGCGGGTGCCGCGGCAGTCTCGTTCGTAGCCGCCTGGTCTGCCATCTTTTGCCTGTTCTCTTTTCTTTTTTCCCCTTGCTTTCGCTTCCTTCTCTCCTTCGACGACGCACAACAGCGAGGGGCGCGCAGCAGAGAATAGCCGCGCACGCGCCTGGCCCAGCCAGTGTCGCGGGCGGGCGCGGACGGCCGAGAGAGCGGCCGCCACTCGGCGCGCCGCCGCGCCGCCGCGCCGCGCCTCCCGCGCTTGCTACCGCCCAACGTCCGACAGCCTGCGCGGAGCAGCCCCCAACCTGCGCCGCAACCACCCGCGCCATTCAAACCACCGAGGATGGGGCTACACACACCGACACCACGGTCGCCAACCAGTCGCCGCGGCGGCGCCGCAAACCACGGCCAAACTGCAGCCACCGCGCGCCACAGCCTGGGTCGGCCCGCCGAGAATCGCCGCCCCCGCCCAAATGCCGCCCCCACAGCCCCAGCCGACGACCCGCCACAATGGCCAAACCTTCGTCAAAACTCCCACACCGTCGCCGCGGCAGCCCGGCCACCGCGGCCGGCGCCACAGCCACACGAGCCGAGTCGTGCGGCGATGACGGCCGTGCACAAACGCACCTCCGCCGCCCCATCGCCTTCCGCCGTTTTCCCGATCGGCCCGCAGCCGTCGGGCCACGGCCGCGGGCCGTCCTCCTCCTCTCGCCTCGCCCGCCAACACCCACAGCCCTTCCAACACATTTTTTTTTTCTTTTTTCTTTTTTTTTTTCTACTTTTTTACGATCGCCGCCTGCGCAACATGGCACCGGCCGACGGAGCGCCAACCCCCCCGCCACAGGCGAAAACAAGACAACGATAAACAAACAAACAAAATAAATTACCAGCCAGCCCCAACTACAGACACACCGAATCTGCCCTCACAGCCGACCTTACACGCCTCAACGTCAAAACAAAGGTGGTTTCTTTCTTTCAACGGTTACCTTACCTTAGGTTACGTCAGGTTAGGCTAAGAAGGCGTCAGGGTTAGGTTAAGCGTTGACGTGACGTCACGTCTTAACGTAGGCGTTAAGCTAAGGTTGCGGTCACGTACGTTAGGTTAAGGCGACTTGGGGGTTGGCCTAAGGGCTTACGTTAGGTTACGTTAGTTTAGGTGGCTGCGTTAACGGCTTAAAGAAGTTTAGGAGGTTAAGGCGTCGAGGCGGCCGCACCCCCTTAGCTGCTGCGGCTCGGCCACGCCACGCCACGCCACGCCACGCTTTGGGGTTTCATAAGGTCGCGCGGCGGGTCGTCGGCACGCCGCAAAGGACAAAACTGCAAGACGACGTCGAAAAACAAACAACAGGTAAAAAATAAATAAGTAAAAATAAACGACGCCGACAGGCGGGGATCAGCAGAACGAGCAGATTCCGGAGAGCGAACGAGACACACACGCACGCACGCACACACACACACACACACACAAACCCCCCCGAGCCGAGAGAGCACAGCACCACCACGTGTCGGCCTCCGCTCACCCGACTCGGCTGGGCTGGGCTGGGCTGGGCTGGGCTGGGCTGGGCTGGGCTGGGCTGGCGGCCGGGCCGGATGCACGTGCACGTACACGTACGGCTACAGCCACTACCCGTACACAGCCGCTCTTCACGCAACACCAGCCAAATGGCGCGCCCGCGGCTCGTCGCGGTCGCAACGCCACGCCGGCACACTTTCGGCACCACCGTCTTCGCGCGCACCGCAAACAAAAACGCAGCCGACACACACAGAAAAAAAAAAAAAACAACACAGAGCGCGAGAGACGGGCGGCGGCGCACCTTTCGCCAGCCGGCAGGCAATCGACTCGCCCAGTACGACAAACGTGCACGCCACCCCACCCACCAACCAACCAGTCGTCGTCGTCGTCGTCCCGAAATCAAACAAACTCTCAAAAGGCACAGCCCCTGCTGCCAACGGACGCAGGCGCCACGCAGCTCCCTTCCCGCCACACTCGATTCGCAGCGCAACTCACCCGGCACACCGTCAAACGACGGGCTGGGCTCGCCGCATCGCCGCAACCTACACACCTTCCCCGCCACGACGCACAGCCCCACCAGACGCCCGTGCCGCAACGACACTACCGCACTACTCCTCTCGCCCTTGCCATACACGACACAACACGCCAAAAAATGAAAATCCAAATACAAACAAAAACACCGCCCCCACGACCCAAACACATGCACGGCGCGCCAACACACGCGAGGCAAGGCACGCAGCAAACGGCGTCCCCTCCGCGTCGCGCCATCAACCTACACACACAAGGCAACACCAACAACAAACAGCCAGCCAGCCAGCCAGCCAGCCAGCCCCACTCTCACGCCGCAAAAACAGAAAACACACCGAAACCGCCAAACGCCGCACATTCGCGCTTCGCACTCACCACACACCTCTCGGCATCCGTTTCGCACACAACGACGCGACGCACAATACATCATCACGGGCTACGCACGCACACCGCGACCCACTTTTTTACGACGCCCTCGCCAGAGCACACGTGCCCACGCCCACACACAGTCGACACAACGACGCAGCGCGCAGCAGACGCGGCCGCAACACATACCTCCCCGACGACGCGCCAACACCGCCAGCCACTGCTCACTCGCCCAAGCAACCCGTGCACACAACTGCCACACGCGTCCACCACGCCGCCGCCAACCACCCGCCCGCCAGGGGGCGCTCACGTCCGCGACAACAGCGCGGCACCGCCGGACCGGGCCGAACCGAGCCGAGCCGCCGCCTCCTCTCCACTCGGCACGCCACGTCCTGCTTGCAAAACACATGGCTCGTCCCTCTGTACACACAACGCGCCTGCCTGCGGTCGCCGCCGGCATCTATCTACCTGCGCATCGGAGCCAGGCCGGCAAGCCCACACTTAAATAATGCACTTCACCAGCCAAACAAACCCACTCTTCCTTTCTTTGCACAGCGCATGCAACAGCAGCCCCAGGAGCCGGGCCCGCCGCCAGCGTCTCCTCCTCCTCTGGGCACAGCCAGCCAGCCGTTCCCACCGCCCCGCCCCTGCTCTGCAGAACAAGAAAAAACGAAAAAGTACCAACACACGCACCCAAAGCGTAAGCCAGACAAGACCAGCCTCTCCAAGGCCACACACACGCAAAAAAACAAAAAAAAACAAAAACACTACAACAAAATAAAATAAAATGAAAAAGAAAAAGCAAGCTGTCGCCTCGCCCCCGCCCGTCCCCCCACCCCACCACATTCGCCCCCTCCGCTTGTTTTCCTTTCTACAATTTCCCTCTTTTCCACCCAATATCCCGCCGCGGTTTACGGGCACCGGCCGATTTTGCGCCCGCCCACATGTGTGCCTACTCCCCACCACCATTCCCTCCGCAGCCCGCAGCCCGCAGCCCGCAGCCCGCAGCCCGCTTTTCCCCCCTCCCTGCCCACACCACACCACACCACACCACACCACACCACACCACACCACACCACACCGACGGTGCTGACGTCGACACGCACCCAAGACAGGGGCCACGACCGTCTTTTTTCCTGGGCCCATCCCCGCACCGCACCTCCTTCCAATCATCAACGCTGTGGCGCCTGTGTCCGCGCGAGACGCGTGCGCGCCGCCTCTCTCAACATCCGTCCGCCGGCCGGCCCGTTTTTCGGCCCCCAGGCCATCCGTCAACCACCACTGCCCCTGCCCGCCCCGCACCACACCACACACCGCTGCTTGCCCCGGCCGTTGCCACCAAAGGCGCCAACCGCAGCCCGCGCGCGCCAGAAAGAGATGGCAAAACTACAGGGACCCAGCCGACCGACGAAAATCAGAGCAATTGGCCGGGAGGATCAAAAAGAGAGCTCCGAAAACCACCGTAGCGAGGCGTGGGAGGAAACGTTACGAGAAGCAGGAAGGGACCAGGAAAAATTCTGGAAATTTCTTAAAACTCGTAAACTAGACACGAAACATCTACATCTACATGGGGAAGGAACGACCCCACAGACCGAGCTGAAGCACTGGCGGATTCACTAGAAAGGCAATTCCAAGCACCAGAAGCGGTAGATGACGAAACTGATGACCACCAGGAAATGGTACTCAGAAGGGTAAAACCGCATCCTAAGTGCCCCGATCAGAACATCTTTCACAATCCAATAAACGCAGAAACCCCGTATCTTATCACATCACAAACATACACACATCCTAAGAAGGCATCAGGCCCAGATTCCATCAAACCGCAACTACTACATCACCTACCTCCAGCAACTATCAATTATCTATCTAACATCAATATATAATGCTTGCTTCAGACTAAACTACTTGGAAACAGGCCCGAGTCATCACATTACCAAAGCCAAACAAGGACTTATTATTTCCGCAAAACTATAGGCCAACTTCCTTGGAAAGGTTCTCGGAAAGCTCATTCAAACTGAACTGAAGAAATTCAATTCTTAAAGGATAACAACATAATCATCCCACAACAATTCCGATTCCGCGAAGAACACAGCACCACCCACCAGGTGACCAGACTAGTCGAGCACATATGTCAGGCCAGAAACATTAGACACAGTACTGGAGCAGTCCTGCTTGACATTGGAAAAGCATTCGGATAACGCCTTATCTACAAGCTCCACCAGTACAACTGCCCCATCCACATTATTGCTTCTTTTCTCCGCAACAGAGCATTCTATGTCCATGTACCAGGAGCGGCAAGTAACACTAGATCCATAGAGGCTGGAGTCCCGCAAGGCTCAGTGCTGGGGCCCATTCTCTACTCAATATACACAAACAAACAGCTGGGAGGACACTTGTCACTATTTGCAGACGACACTGCAGTCTACCGCAGCAGTTCTAACCTGCAATATAGAGTCACAAAAATAGAGCAACACCTACAATCCATCCAGAAATGGGCTAACCAAAAAAACAATAAACGCGGAGAAAACCCAAGCAATACAATACGATTCACATTCAAAAAGAATACCTCCTAACCTGCATATACGCCTCAGAAATAACAATCTTCCATGGTCAGGCACAATAAAGTATCTAGGCATCAAGCTGGACAAGAGGTTGACATTTAGAGACCATGTTACACACGTTTGTAACAAGGCTGCAGCAGCAATATTCAGACTGTACCCAATCATCAAAGGAAACAGAATAAATATGCGCGCCAAAAAGAAAATCTTCAAAACCGTCATAGGAACCAGCCATCACTTACGGCTCTGAAAAATCTCGTCAATGGCCGCAGACACCAAACATAACAAGAGTAAAAAAGGGTGCAGAACAAATACTTCAGAATTACTGCTGATGCCGGCCGGTACCAGACAAACCGAGACATATACACAAACCATAACATACTCAATCAAAATCCCGGAAATCATCCAAAGAAAAATCCATAAAGTTTTTTTTTTTTTTTTTTTTTGTTTTTTTTCCACCAAACCACGGATTCGAACCACCCACTCATCAGAAATCTGGGACCAAAATCCACCCGACCCAAGAACGACATTTCCCATCACGACAAAACACCACAAACTACAACATACCATGATAAACAAAAATAAAATACAAACACCATAACACTCACTCAAACAAACAAACATCTACACACACCCAAGAGACCCTATCATCCCATCATTTTGTTACCCAACATAATCAGACAGAAGGCAGGGATCAAGGACAGATCCGGTCCTTCGAGTACAGGGGGTAAAAAATACCCATCAGACCAGCTCTCTCTCTCTCTCTCCTCCTCGCTTCTCCGTGCCGACGCTGCCCCGCACACGCGTTCGCGTTCGCGTTCGCGCTCGCGTTCGGCCGACACCACACGACAGGTCTTTGGGGCCCCGCCACTGCGCACACGCACGCCTCCTCCTCTTCCTTAGTTCTTTTTCGCTTTTCTTTTCTCCCCCGCCCCCCGCTCTCACCGCCACATCATCCCGCAACCCTTGGGGCATGTTTCCCAACATCAACGCGCCCCAATTCCACTCTCTGCCCGTGCCGCACTCTCCACTTTGCTTCTCCCCGTCCCCTACACACACGACTACCGAAACCCCGGTTGACACACCTTCTCGTAGGACAGGGGTGCGTGCGTGCGTGCGTGCGTTGTCTTGACGGTGACAGCAACAGCAACGGATCCGTCCATCCCATTCCCCCCCACTCGGTAAAGAACCATGTTCAACCCACACTACACAACAAGGGGGGCACACACGAACGCGAAAGAAAGGGCAGGGCAGGGGCAACTATCTCGTACACATTCTTCCTCAGAACCCACATATCGCATCAACGAACGGCAGGCCAATTGCGGACTCAGCCGTGTCAGGCAAATCCAACCCAACCAACACCTCCCACGGAAACCCTGACACTGATCCAGCAGTACGTCCACATACATCGCCACACCAAATACGGGTGACGAGTGAGCAACAAATGGAACAATACACAACAAGGGCTGACCTAATAAAAACTGCACGTCACGTCATACCTTCCAGACAGACGCAGTTCCGACGGGACGGCGGAACCGTATACGTACCTTTCAGCCACAACAACCGACCGACTGGACACGCCCGCGTCTCCAGCCAGCCAACCACCAGGGCCACACAGCCCGCAAGTTTCAGCGTCAACACTTCTTAACGTACGTTGCAAACTTTTCAAAACATTGCCACACACACACACACACACACACACACACACACCACGAAAAGCGTCAACCTCTCTCACACTGGATACACTCAACACTTTTTGTCGGCGGAGCTTGAGGGCCAACGGTTGACACACCCCCACCGGCCACACAGGTTTCCCTTTGAAAATTGCAGTGACGGAGGAGACGCGGCATTACGAGAGGGTTGTTTCCGAGAGCGCGAGCTGGACGGAGCTGCGGCGCCGCCGCCGCCGCCGCCGCCGCCGCCGAGGGGTAATGAACGCACGCGATGCCGCATGACAGCCCATCACCCAAAGTTTCACCCACAACTGCACAGGTCGCACCCCCTTTTCGCGCCATACTAGTGTCGATCGTCAATTACAGCTGACGGTGTTCGCATTTGCCACTTGACGAGAGGGGGGGGGGGGGGGGAAAAGAAAACAAACATCTGACACGCCATGTGTTTCTCTCTCTCTCTGTTACATCTAGGTCATTCGGCAGCCACTGTAAAAAAAAAAAAAAAAAAAAAAAAAAAAAAAAAATATTTTTACGACATGGTTGGGTAAGTGATTTAAAGACAACAATTGTGGGTCACACACCATAGACCATTTCGATAGTGTTCTTGTTCTTCTCTTTTTCCTTTTTTTATCGCTCAATTGAAATCAAACCTGGGGATGATGCAATGCTGCGATATGGCACAACCGTCGTCCATTGTACACAACTCGGGAACAAAAAGAAACCAATTCAGGGAACGTTCGTTCCTTCACAACGTTTCTTTCAACGCACTTGGTCTTTACCATCCTGTATATTCAACACACATTTCCTTTCATCAAACTAGGGCATTTCCATAACAGTATTTGCAATACTGCTTCTTCGACGTCATTTCACCATCTTAACTAGAGACAAACAAACAAGAAAATAGCAAAACAGCCTTGAGAACCCCGTCCACCAAATTTCAGTTAGCACGGCATCCAAGATTCTTTTCCGGGGAGTGCAGTGCAGCTGACGCTGCTCAGACCATATACCGTCGCCAGTCTCACTCAACTCTTGCGCATTCCATTCTACGCTACGTGACTATGCAAAAATGAATGAATCAAACCCGCCCAGAGAGCGTCTTGTGCGAGGGGACACACGATATAGAGAACAACAAAACACACAGGGGACACCACCACAGTTGGAGAGAACGTTTCCACCACGGCAGCCGCGCCGTTACGCGCTTTTTTTTTTTCCTCCCCCCCACTGCACACCTCCGACACCACGGGAACGTTCACCGTCCCGTTGCCCTACACTGGCGTTTCTTTTCAACCCCCCACCCTATTCCTCGCTCCCCGGACATTCGACCGATCACAAAGTGCAACCTCTCGTTACCGTCGGGTGCCCCTCTTCATCCCCGGGGCGCCAACAACAAAACAAAAACACCACCGACGCCGTCGTCTCGCGTCACCTCACTCAACTGAGCGGAAAATACACGTACATCCAGAATGACGACACCGCCTCCAGACGTCAGACGTCAGGTCGAAAGAGGGCACCGTACGTCGTGGCGCGTGGTCTCCTAACTCACCTCGCGCGTACAAATACAATGCAATGCGTGTCTCCTCACGTTCACACACACCTCCACGCTCCACTTTTACGTCGCCCAACCAACCAACTACTAACTTAACCCACCCGCTCGGCGTAGAAGCAGCTGTAGGCGGCAACGTGTTTCTCACCCTCGCCACCAACGGTGTGACATCCGACAATCGCGGTTTGCTTTCCGTTCCACACCTCCGGCCATACCATACAAAGGGGACAAAAAAAAAAAAAAAATATATATATCAAACAAGCCAACTCCAGCGATCCGCCCCCCTAACACCAACACGTCTCGAAACACCCACGCCCACGACCCGGCTGTGGCCTAAAGTGCGTATCCCAACGTCACACCAAAACCAAAGGCGCCGGCGCCGCACCACACCACACCACAAGCTACAGCTACAGCTGTGCCGCCCGTCCACCCGCTCACAACAACAACAACAACAACAACAACAATTCCGCCCTTCCCGCAAAGGCATTTTGGTGGCCCTGAAAAGGGCCGTTTTTTCTTTTCTTCGCCGCGCCGCGGACGAGCCTCCTATTTCCAAGAGCCACCTCCTTACTTGGAGCTCGTGTACTTGGTCACCGCCTTCGTGCCCTCGCTCACCGCGTGCTTGGCCAGCTCGCCAGGCAGCAAGAGCCGCACAGCGGTCTGGATCTCGCGGGACGTGATGGTCGAGCGCTTGTTGTAGTGCGCCAGGCGAGAAGCCTCGGCCGCAATGCGCTCGAAAATGTCGTTCACGAAGCTGTTCATGATGCTCATCGCCTTCGAAGAGATGCCCGTGTCAGGGTGCACCTGCTTCAGCACCTTGTAGATGTAGATGGCATAGCTCTCCTTCCTCTTGCGCTTCTTCTTCTTGTCGCCCTTCGAAATGTTCTTCTGCGCCTTGCCAGCCTTCTTGGCGGCTTTCCCGCTAGTCTTGGGCGGCATCACGAACAAACAGGCAGGCAGGCAGGCAGGCAGGCAGGCACGCGCAGTCAGTCAGTCAGTCAGGCGCTCCGCTCCAGTCAGCGTCTCCCCACACAGTGGCACCCGCCGCACGCCGCCGCCGCACCTTTACCAGCTCGCCCTGCTGCGGCCGCCGACCAATGGGGCGCGCGCGCAACCGGCCGCCGCACCCGAGCCCATAAAGGACCCCCACCCCGCCGGCGCCGGCACGCACTCCGCTGCTCGACTCGCTGCGGCTCGCACCGTTTGGGGCGTTGTGCTTTTTCTTTCTCGCTTCTTTCCAAACTAGCCCATCGCCATGTCCGGACGCGGAAAGGGAGGCAAAGTCAAGGGCAAGTCAAAGTCCCGCTCAAGCAGGGCTGGGCTCCAGTTCCCGGTCGGCAGAATCCACCGCCTCCTGCGCAAGGGAAACTACGCCGAGCGCGTCGGCGCCGGGGCGCCCGTCTACCTCGCCGCCGTCATGGAGTACCTCGCGGCTGAGGTGCTCGAGCTGGCCGGAAACGCGGCCCGCGACAACAAGAAGACGCGCATCATCCCGCGCCACCTGCAGCTCGCCATACGCAACGACGAGGAGCTCAACAAGCTCTTGTCGGGCGTCACCATCGCACAGGGAGGTGTCCTGCCCAACATCCAGGCCGTCCTGCTGCCAAAGAAGACCGAGAAGAAGGCCTAAAAGAGAGACAGCGCAATCGGCAACCGCCGCGTGCTCCCTTGGCACGCAGCGCGCCATTTGCCGCCTCGGCTCAAAAAACAAAACACAATCGGCCCTTTTCAGGGCCACCACACAAACCTACGTCCAAAGCAGAATTCCAGTCGTTCGTCGCACCACTTTTCTCTCTCTCTCTCTCTCTCTCTCTCTCTCTCTCTCTCTCTCTGTGTACGGTTTTTTTTTCCTTCTTACACACACAGGCGCCGCCATCTTGTACACACGTACTTGGCCACCTCCTCCACTCAACTCCACGCACGCACAGTCTCGCGACCATTAACCAGCACACGTGGCGCACAACAACACACCTCAAAAATAACCCCTCGGCGCTCAGCCGCGCCGCAACACACAGCCCATCCACCGACAAGAAGCATACAAGCAAAGAGGGAGGGGAAGGAAGGAAGGAAGGAGCTCACACAACGCAAGGGCACGCTTCCTTCCCTCCCAACCGCACCGCACACCACGTCAAAAAAAACTCCAAACAAAACTAAAAGGCCAAGTAGACTAAAAAGGAAAAGAAAAACCAGCAACACAGACTCTTTCGCACTTTTCAACTTCCGAACACTGTGGTGGCCCTGAAAAGGGCCGTTTTTCAATCTATCTCTCTTTCCTTCCTTCGGTCTCACACCGCCTAACCGCCGAAACCGTACAGGGTGCGCCCCTGCCTCTTCAGGGCGTACACCACGTCCATGGCCGTCACAGTCTTGCGCTTGGCGTGCTCAGTGTACGTCACCGCGTCGCGGATCACGTTCTCCAGGAACACCTTCAGCACTCCGCGCGTCTCCTCGTAGATCAGACCAGAGATGCGCTTCACGCCGCCCCTGCGCGCCAGGCGGCGGATCGCGGGCTTCGTGATGCCCTGGATGTTGTCGCGCAACACCTTGCGGTGCCGCTTGGCGCCACCCTTGCCGAGCCCCTTTCCTCCCTTGCCGCGGCCTGTCATTCTTCTTCTTCAAGCGTCTCAACCACAATAATATAAAAAACAGAAAGCAAGGCAAGCTCCTCACCCGGCGCTAGCGAGTCGGCTACGGTTGTGGCGCCCAGCGCGCGCGCCGCCCCCCTATATAGACTCTGGGGCCCCGCGGCCCGCCCTCCCCTCCCCCCACCACCGCGCACCGAGGGCATATAAGCGCAGCACCCGGGGCGCGCGGGCACTCGAGTCAGCGATGCCGTGCGAGACGGACGTACGCGCCGAGCGCTCCGCCACGCCGCGAGCTGAAGCGACAGTGCCGACTCCCGCGGGCAGGGCCGCGTCCCTGCACGCAAGGGGCGAGTCGAGTACGTCGATGGCACAACCGTGTGCCTCCGATAGTACTCCTCCCCTAAGGAGTGACACTAGTTTGTTTGAACTAACCGGTGTGTCCGCGTCATACAGTGGTAGTGCCGTTACCACCGTGTCGTGTGCTACCTCCACTGTGCCGCCGACAACCGTGATTATGTCGCAGCCACGTGAGCCATTCACGTCGAGTGACACCGACTCAGCCCTTCAGCTGCTTGTGGGGATGCTGCCCCACGCCCTGGCCACTCCACTTCCGGATAGCGACGAGGAGGAGGAGGCTATGGAGCACGACGCACCGCAACACAAGCAGCCTACCTCCAGGAAACGCGCCCTGACTGGCGACATACCGTCAGTCAACAAATACAGGAGGGAAAGCAACACTCCACCGCTTCCCTCCAAGCCGAACCGCAGGCGCGGCCGCAACAACGCGACCGACAAAGACGGCTTCACCACTGCGAGAAGAACGGCGAAGGCAGTGCTCACAAAGGACACCACACCTGTAAATGTGAGTAACAGCTTTGGCGCTCTTAGTGACGCGGAGGAGGAGGACATTGAAATGCCCAAGGCGCAACAGCGTCGCAAACCGCCGCCAATTGTTATTAAATTTGGCGAGCATTTTAGGGAGCTTCAAAACGCCATCAGTCTGTGCATTGGCAAAGACAACTATTCAGTGCGCGTGACTGGTGACGAATTGTTCAAAATATGCACCAAAACCACTGAGGACTACCAAAAAGTGTCTCAGCTGGTGCAGGACAAGAAGTGGTCCCACTATACGTTCAGCCCCCTAAGAACGAAGCCGCTCAAGGTAGTGTTTAGGCACTTGCCTCGCACAATCCTGCCTTCTGAAGTAAAGGAGGACCTTGAGAATATGGGATTCGTTACAGAAGAGGTCGTAAGAATGCGCCCCTTTCGCACACGCAGGCGTGGCCCACTTATGCTGGTAATAGCCAGCAACACCACACACAACAGGCAGCTCTTCAGCCTCACAAAAATAGGCAATGTGGAAGTGAAGGCCGAAGAACTGCGGAACAAGGCGGCATACGCACAGTGCTACCGCTGCCTGGAACCTGGCCACGTCAGCAAGTACTGTGCAATGCCAGACTTTTGCGTGAAATGCGGCGAGCAACACTCAACAGAGTCATGCGCGCTTAAAGGGGTGCCACACAAGGATTTCACCCCGAAATGCAAGCTCTGCCAAGGCAAACACGTGGCTAGTTACCGTGGCTGCCCAGTGCTCCTCGATTTCGCCGACCGCGCGCGCGGAAACGAAGACAAGGGAACACAAAGGCAGAGTTCCCGCCAACGCTCTACCCAGCCCCGGAAGAAGCGGAACAACAGGAGAGGAGGCCGCCGAGGCAGGGCAACGACCGCAAAAGCGCGCCAAATTCCAGACAACGCGGCGCCACAAAATGGAGTCCCCGCTACACACGCATCGGTGAGCAATGGCGGACGGACTCCACCTACCGCAGCCCAGCCGGCAGCTGGCCCAACTGCAGGACAGGGCTCCGTAGCCCCGCCCACAGCGCTGCCGCGCAGGCAGGTAGCCCCGACCGCTGCACCCCCGCAGCGCCTGGCTTACCAACCCGCAGCGACCCAGCGTGCAGCGGACCAATCAGCGCGAGCCGTCCCGGCTCCACCGGCACGCGCAGCGCACCAACCAGCGGCAGCCGCTCCTAACCTGGGGAGCCCCAAGGACTTCCCGGAGCCAAGATGGCGGCGCCCCACAGCGCCCCGCCATACTGTCGGAGCCCGACAAGATGGCGGACAAGTGGAGAGCAACGCGACGGACGCGCGCCATGTTGTCGGCGGAAACGCGGACAATCACGACCGCGTAGAACGAATGCTCAGCTGCATGGAGACGATGATGCAGCAGATGTCTGAGCTCCTGGCCGTGGTGCAGAAAGTTGCATCCGCCATTCAACCATGCAGCCATCATGCCTGAAGCTCTAAGGGGTATAAAAGCCTGCGTCTTCAACGCCGAGGGGCTCCTTAAGCAAGCAGGCGAATTCAGGCAACTTATTCGTGACGAGAATATCGACATATGTCTCGTCACCGAAACGTGGCTTAAGCCTGGCGTCCGAGTAGGCGTAGCAAATTACGAATGCTACAGGGACGACAGGCCAACACATGGAGGCGGCACTGCAGTATATGTTCGGAGGACACTACGGCACCACCGCGTCCAAAAACCAGAAATGGCGACGACAGAAGCAACTGCCGTATCAGTGGAAACGGCACACGGCACTATAACGTTCGTCGCTGTCTACAGACCGCCCAGAGGAGCGCTCCTACCGGGAGATTACAACAAGTTGCTGGCTCTCCCCGGAAAAATCATACTGGGGGGAGACTTCAACGCAAAGCACGCGGTCTGGAACAGCAGGACGACCAACACAAGCGGGCGGCGCCTGCTCCGTGTCGCAGAACGCCACGAAGCTGTCGTCATCGGTCCCCACGAGCCGACAATATATCCACGAAACCGGGGCCACCCGGATATCCTGGATATAATGATCGTCAAGGGCGCCCGCCTTCACGTCACGGCCGGCACGCGGCCAAAGATGTCCTCAGACCACGTACCGGTCATATTTGACCTCGACGCCGACGCTCTCCCAAGACAGCGTAGAGGTCTCGACGTACGCAGCATCAGCTGGGACGAGTTCCGAAACTCCGTCACCGATTCCCTTGAGGCCACACCGGACGCGGCGGAACACGGGGCAGACGCAGCACTACAGCACATCCGACAGTCGATCGTTGACGCCGTGGCTGCGGCCACGCCTGTCAGAGACGACGCCAACATTGACTGCCGGCCTCATCCTCTGCCACGACAAATCCGTGAGGATATCGTGGAGAAGAACCGCCTACAGCGGGAGTGGCAGAGGACCAGGAATCCAGCCACCAAGAGAGAACTAAACAGACTGTGCCGTCATATCAAGGCTGATGTAGACGCACATCGAAATCAGGAGTGGGCGCGCAAGATGGGACAACTACACATTGAAGACGGCTCGGCCTGGAGAGCCGTAAAAGGTTACCTGCGCCGCATTCAAAAGATTCCGCCGCTGCAAGTGGGAGCCGAATTCGTGAGCGAGCCGAACGCGAAGGCTGAAGCCCTAGCGGACGCGTTCGCCGCGAATTTCACGCCAGTCAACGACCCGATAGACGCCGCCCACATCCAGTTAGTAGATGAACGCCTCACCGTCTTCCTTGATGCTGAATACGACGAGGTAGAAGACGCCATCGAGCCGATCTCACCGGAAGAAGTCAAACTGCAACTTCGCCACCTAAACTGTAAAAAAGCAGGCGGACCAGACGACGTAACGAACGTTATGCTGAAGCAGCTACCGGACATGGCAGCAGACGTCCTCGCGTCAGTCTTCAACCAGGTGCTGCTCAGCAAAAATTTCCCATCATGCTGGAAGCATGCCGAAATAGTAGCCCTCCCCAAACCTGGGAAGGACATCAGAAGGGCAAAAAACTATAGGCCAATCAGCCTGCTTCCGGCATTATCGAAAATATTCGAACGCCTGTATCTGGTCCGCCTGCGGGCGCTCATCGAGGCAGAACAACTCCTGCCAAATGAACAGTTTGGCTTCAGGAGTCAACACGCCACGACGCACCAGCTGCTGCGCCTAACAGAGGAGGCGTTCGGTGCCATCGACCGACGCGAGTATTTCGGCGCTCTCCTGCTCGACGTGTCGCGTGCCTTCGACTCCGTGTGGCATCGGGGCCTCCTGTTCAAGCTATTTGACCTGGGCGTCCCGGTGTCGCACGTGAAGCTCTTACAGAGCTACCTCGAGGGCAGAACGTTCCACGTCAGGGCGGACAGTGGAATCTCCACGGAGCGTCGAATACTCGCGGGTGTACCTCAAGGCTCGGTCGTTGGGCCGACGCTATACTCGCTGTACACGGCCGATCCACCGCGCACAGATCACGTCAACCTGGCGCTGTATGCGGACGACACAGCCGTTTACAGCCGCAGCAGATGCGTCGAGGCGTTGCAGCGGAAACTCCAGACGGCCACCGACGCCCTCACTGACTGGGCGAAAAAATGGCGCCTAGCCTACAATGGGGAAAAGTCGCAGGCTATAATTATTGCGACGAGGCACTTCAGTGACGACGCACCTACAGTCTCGGTCCGAGGCGTCCCGGTCCCTTGGAGCGGAACCGCAAAATACCTGGGCGTCACATTGGACCGTCACCTCACCTGGAGGCCACACGTGGAGAGCATCAGGGGCAAAGCACTAGGTAGACTAAGACTCCTCTACCCACTGCTAAACCCCACTACGACACTGCCTACACACGTCGGCCTCACACTATATAAGTCCGTAATTCGACCTCTCCTCGAATACGCGGCGGTAGTGTGGGGCAACACAGCGCAAACAAACCTGGAGCGGCTGCAAAAACTGCAGAACAGGGCGATCAGGTTAGCTCTACACCTCCCACGGGACTTCCCCACGGAGGACACACACGTGGTAGCTGACATCGTACCGCTACGCAGGCGGTTCGAAGAAGCGGCCACAAAATTTTACATCAAAGCGGGTACATCAGATAACCCGCTTGTAAGGAATCTTGGACAACGTCCACACTGGCGACGTACTCTTCGCTGGCCAGACCTCCTGAGACGGCCAGCAGACAATGCCGCCATGCAAGATTAGCGCACACATCGCTACCTGACAAGTAGAACATAGAAACACCTGCTGCGGAAAAAAAAAAAAAAAAAAAAAAAAAAAAAAAAGAAACCGCAGCAAACTTCATAAAATACAACGCCCACGAAGCAGGGCAACATGGAAATCCGTAAGCTTTGCACTAAGAAGAAACTGAAAGGACAACACCGTTGTTCCACATGATGAAGGAAGGGTAGAGAGATTCTACCAGAACTTCAGCCACACAACAGTAGTGTCGACCTTGGAAGACACTACATCGTGATGCGAGAGGGCGCGCGGGCCCGTTGTCAAGGCAGCACCGGACGCCGTCGCGCACGCATATCCTCCACGCCGCATCCGCATCCGCAGTAGCCATGGCCCGGACAAAGCAAACGGCCCGCAAGTCCACCGGCGGAAAGGCGCCGCGCAAACAGCTCGCCACCAAGGCGGCGAGGAAGAGCGCGCCCGCCACCGGCGGCGTCAAGAAGCCCCACCGCTACAGGCCGGGCACCGTCGCCCTGCGAGAAATCAGGCGCTACCAGAAGAGCACAGAGCTGCTCATCCGCAAGCTGCCATTCCAGCGCCTAGTGCGCGAGATCGCCCAGGACTTCAAGACCGACCTGCGCTTCCAGAGCTCCGCAGTCATGGCCCTGCAGGAGGCCAGCGAGGCCTACCTCGTCGGCCTCTTCGAAGACACCAACCTGTGCGCAATCCACGCCAAGCGAGTCACCATCATGCCCAAGGACATCCAGCTCGCGCGCCGCATCCGCGGCGAGCGCGCCTAAACCCGCACACCGCCAAACAAACAAAACGGCCCTTTTCAGGGCCACTAACGTCTCTCCGTCGCGAGCAAAACTTTGTCGGTCGCAACGACTAGTTCCCCACTCACTCTCCAGTCCAGTCGTCCCACCCCCGGCCCGGCCCGGCGCCGCCGTTTCCAAAAAAAAGAAAAAAGCACCGCACCGGCCGAACCAAGTCGCAAGCGTCAATAGCGCCACCCACACAGGCCACGGCACAAAACGTGACGCCCGGAAAGCAAAGCAAAGCAAAAAAGACTATTCCAAAACCACCACCAAGACAAACAAACAAACGCGGCGCAAAATAAATAGGTAAAAAATAATAAAAGTAAAATACACTTTGTGTAACACCAACCGCGGCGCCGCCGCCCACGCCCGCCAACGACCCCACAATCCAACCACCATCCACACATGAAACAAACAAACGCCAGCAAGCAAGACAGACAGACAGACAACAAGGCAACCGACCGACCACGACACGACACGACAATCAACACCTTCCCGACGTGCTTTGATGGCCCTGAGAAGGGCCGTTTTTGTTTTTGTCCGGGACCGCGCGACAGCCTCTGGTTGCGCGCCGGCCTCCAGGCGACGGTGTCAACCGCCAACCCTTCCCTGCCCTTTTTACTTCTTCTTCTTGGGCGAAGCCTTCGCCTTAGACGGCGTCGCCGTCGCCTTCTTCGGGCGCGGCGCCTTCGGCTTCTTCGTCGGAACCTTGGCGGCCTTCTTCGCCTTCGACGGCGACTTGGCCTTGGCCGGCTTGGCCGCAGCCGCCTTCTTCGCACCCGCGGGAGCGGCCGACGCCGCAGACGCCTTCTTGGCGGCGCCCGCCTTCCGACCGGTCGCCGCCTTCACGCCGCCAGCCTTCTTTGCGCCGGCCGCACGGGCCCCCTTCTTCTCCTTGCTGGCCGGAGCGGCGCGCTTCTTCTTCGCACCACCGCCGCCACCACGAGCCTTGCCGCCCTCGGCCGCCCCGCCGCCGGCGCCGGCAAGCTTGAAAGAGCCCGACGCGCCCTTCCCCTTCGTCTGCACCAGCTCGCCAGCCACGACGGCCGACTTGAGGTACTTCTTGATAAAGGGCGCCAGCTTCTCCGCGTCCAGCTTGTAGTGCGCGGCAATGTACTTCTTGATCGCCTGCAGCGACGACCCGCCGCGCTCCTTCAGACTCTTGATGGCGGCCGTCACCATCTCAGAGGTGCGCGGGTGCGCAGGCTTGGCGCGCGGCTTCTTCGCAGACGACGCAGACTTGGCCTTCTTCGTAGTGCCGGTGGCGGCGGGTGCCGCGGCAGTCTCGTTCGTAGCCGCCTGGTCTGCCATCTTTTGCCTGTTCTCTTTTCTTTTTTCCCCTTGCTTTCGCTTCCTTCTCTCCTTCGACGACGCACAACAGCGAGGGGCGCGCAGCAGAGAATAGCCGCGCACGCGCCTGGCCCAGCCAGTGTCGCGGGCGGGCGCGGACGGCCGAGAGAGCGGCCGCCACTCGGCGCGCCGCCGCGCCGCCGCGCCGCGCCTCCCGCGCTTGCTACCGCCCAACGTCCGACAGCCTGCGCGGAGCAGCCCCCAACCTGCGCCGCAACCACCCGCGCCATTCAAACCACCGAGGATGGGGCTACACACACCGACACCACGGTCGCCAACCAGTCGCCGCGGCGGCGCCGCAAACCACGGCCAAACTGCAGCCACCGCGCGCCACAGCCTGGGTCGGCCCGCCGAGAATCGCCGCCCCCGCCCAAATGCCGCCCCCACAGCCCCAGCCGACGACCCGCCACAATGGCCAAACCTTCGTCAAAACTCCCACACCGTCGCCGCGGCAGCCCGGCCACCGCGGCCGGCGCCACAGCCACACGAGCCGAGTCGTGCGGCGATGACGGCCGTGCACAAACGCACCTCCGCCGCCCCATCGCCTTCCGCCGTTTTCCCGATCGGCCCGCAGCCGTCGGGCCACGGCCGCGGGCCGTCCTCCTCCTCTCGCCTCGCCCGCCAACACCCACAGCCCTTCCAACACATTTTTTTTTTCTTTTTTCTTTTTTTTTTTCTACTTTTTTACGATCGCCGCCTGCGCAACATGGCACCGGCCGACGGAGCGCCAACCCCCCCGCCACAGGCGAAAACAAGACAACGATAAACAAACAAACAAAATAAATTACCAGCCAGCCCCAACTACAGACACACCGAATCTGCCCTCACAGCCGACCTTACACGCCTCAACGTCAAAACAAAGGTGGTTTCTTTCTTTCAACGGTTACCTTACCTTAGGTTACGTCAGGTTAGGCTAAGAAGGCGTCAGGGTTAGGTTAAGCGTTGACGTGACGTCACGTCTTAACGTAGGCGTTAAGCTAAGGTTGCGGTCACGTACGTTAGGTTAAGGCGACTTGGGGGTTGGCCTAAGGGCTTACGTTAGGTTACGTTAGTTTAGGTGGCTGCGTTAACGGCTTAAAGAAGTTTAGGAGGTTAAGGCGTCGAGGCGGCCGCACCCCCTTAGCTGCTGCGGCTCGGCCACGCCACGCCACGCCACGCCACGCTTTGGGGTTTCATAAGGTCGCGCGGCGGGTCGTCGGCACGCCGCAAAGGACAAAACTGCAAGACGACGTCGAAAAACAAACAACAGGTAAAAAATAAATAAGTAAAAATAAACGACGCCGACAGGCGGGGATCAGCAGAACGAGCAGATTCCGGAGAGCGAACGAGACACACACGCACGCACGCACACACACACACACACACACAAACCCCCCCGAGCCGAGAGAGCACAGCACCACCACGTGTCGGCCTCCGCTCACCCGACTCGGCTGGGCTGGGCTGGGCTGGGCTGGGCTGGGCTGGGCTGGGCTGGGCTGGCGGCCGGGCCGGATGCACGTGCACGTACACGTACGGCTACAGCCACTACCCGTACACAGCCGCTCTTCACGCAACACCAGCCAAATGGCGCGCCCGCGGCTCGTCGCGGTCGCAACGCCACGCCGGCACACTTTCGGCACCACCGTCTTCGCGCGCACCGCAAACAAAAACGCAGCCGACACACACAGAAAAAAAAAAAAAACAACACAGAGCGCGAGAGACGGGCGGCGGCGCACCTTTCGCCAGCCGGCAGGCAATCGACTCGCCCAGTACGACAAACGTGCACGCCACCCCACCCACCAACCAACCAGTCGTCGTCGTCGTCGTCCCGAAATCAAACAAACTCTCAAAAGGCACAGCCCCTGCTGCCAACGGACGCAGGCGCCACGCAGCTCCCTTCCCGCCACACTCGATTCGCAGCGCAACTCACCCGGCACACCGTCAAACGACGGGCTGGGCTCGCCGCATCGCCGCAACCTACACACCTTCCCCGCCACGACGCACAGCCCCACCAGACGCCCGTGCCGCAACGACACTACCGCACTACTCCTCTCGCCCTTGCCATACACGACACAACACGCCAAAAAATGAAAATCCAAATACAAACAAAAACACCGCCCCCACGACCCAAACACATGCACGGCGCGCCAACACACGCGAGGCAAGGCACGCAGCAAACGGCGTCCCCTCCGCGTCGCGCCATCAACCTACACACACAAGGCAACACCAACAACAAACAGCCAGCCAGCCAGCCAGCCAGCCAGCCCCACTCTCACGCCGCAAAAACAGAAAACACACCGAAACCGCCAAACGCCGCACATTCGCGCTTCGCACTCACCACACACCTCTCGGCATCCGTTTCGCACACAACGACGCGACGCACAATACATCATCACGGGCTACGCACGCACACCGCGACCCACTTTTTTACGACGCCCTCGCCAGAGCACACGTGCCCACGCCCACACACAGTCGACACAACGACGCAGCGCGCAGCAGACGCGGCCGCAACACATACCTCCCCGACGACGCGCCAACACCGCCAGCCACTGCTCACTCGCCCAAGCAACCCGTGCACACAACTGCCACACGCGTCCACCACGCCGCCGCCAACCACCCGCCCGCCAGGGGGCGCTCACGTCCGCGACAACAGCGCGGCACCGCCGGACCGGGCCGAACCGAGCCGAGCCGCCGCCTCCTCTCCACTCGGCACGCCACGTCCTGCTTGCAAAACACATGGCTCGTCCCTCTGTACACACAACGCGCCTGCCTGCGGTCGCCGCCGGCATCTATCTACCTGCGCATCGGAGCCAGGCCGGCAAGCCCACACTTAAATAATGCACTTCACCAGCCAAACAAACCCACTCTTCCTTTCTTTGCACAGCGCATGCAACAGCAGCCCCAGGAGCCGGGCCCGCCGCCAGCGTCTCCTCCTCCTCTGGGCACAGCCAGCCAGCCGTTCCCACCGCCCCGCCCCTGCTCTGCAGAACAAGAAAAAACGAAAAAGTACCAACACACGCACCCAAAGCGTAAGCCAGACAAGACCAGCCTCTCCAAGGCCACACACACGCAAAAAAACAAAAAAAAACAAAAACACTACAACAAAATAAAATAAAATGAAAAAGAAAAAGCAAGCTGTCGCCTCGCCCCCGCCCGTCCCCCCACCCCACCACATTCGCCCCCTCCGCTTGTTTTCCTTTCTACAATTTCCCTCTTTTCCACCCAATATCCCGCCGCGGTTTACGGGCACCGGCCGATTTTGCGCCCGCCCACATGTGTGCCTACTCCCCACCACCATTCCCTCCGCAGCCCGCAGCCCGCAGCCCGCAGCCCGCAGCCCGCTTTTCCCCCCTCCCTGCCCACACCACACCACACCACACCACACCACACCACACCACACCACACCACACCGACGGTGCTGACGTCGACACGCACCCAAGACAGGGGCCACGACCGTCTTTTTTCCTGGGCCCATCCCCGCACCGCACCTCCTTCCAATCATCAACGCTGTGGCGCCTGTGTCCGCGCGAGACGCGTGCGCGCCGCCTCTCTCAACATCCGTCCGCCGGCCGGCCCGTTTTTCGGCCCCCAGGCCATCCGTCAACCACCACTGCCCCTGCCCGCCCCGCACCACACCACACACCGCTGCTTGCCCCGGCCGTTGCCACCAAAGGCGCCAACCGCAGCCCGCGCGCGCCAGAAAGAGATGGCAAAACTACAGGGACCCAGCCGACCGACGAAAATCAGAGCAATTGGCCGGGAGGATCAAAAAGAGAGCTCCGAAAACCACCGTAGCGAGGCGTGGGAGGAAACGTTACGAGAAGCAGGAAGGGACCAGGAAAAATTCTGGAAATTTCTTAAAACTCGTAAACTAGACACGAAACATCTACATCTACATGGGGAAGGAACGACCCCACAGACCGAGCTGAAGCACTGGCGGATTCACTAGAAAGGCAATTCCAAGCACCAGAAGCGGTAGATGACGAAACTGATGACCACCAGGAAATGGTACTCAGAAGGGTAAAACCGCATCCTAAGTGCCCCGATCAGAACATCTTTCACAATCCAATAAACGCAGAAACCCCGTATCTTATCACATCACAAACATACACACATCCTAAGAAGGCATCAGGCCCAGATTCCATCAAACCGCAACTACTACATCACCTACCTCCAGCAACTATCAATTATCTATCTAACATCAATATATAATGCTTGCTTCAGACTAAACTACTTGGAAACAGGCCCGAGTCATCACATTACCAAAGCCAAACAAGGACTTATTATTTCCGCAAAACTATAGGCCAACTTCCTTGGAAAGGTTCTCGGAAAGCTCATTCAAACTGAACTGAAGAAATTCAATTCTTAAAGGATAACAACATAATCATCCCACAACAATTCCGATTCCGCGAAGAACACAGCACCACCCACCAGGTGACCAGACTAGTCGAGCACATATGTCAGGCCAGAAACATTAGACACAGTACTGGAGCAGTCCTGCTTGACATTGGAAAAGCATTCGGATAACGCCTTATCTACAAGCTCCACCAGTACAACTGCCCCATCCACATTATTGCTTCTTTTCTCCGCAACAGAGCATTCTATGTCCATGTACCAGGAGCGGCAAGTAACACTAGATCCATAGAGGCTGGAGTCCCGCAAGGCTCAGTGCTGGGGCCCATTCTCTACTCAATATACACAAACAAACAGCTGGGAGGACACTTGTCACTATTTGCAGACGACACTGCAGTCTACCGCAGCAGTTCTAACCTGCAATATAGAGTCACAAAAATAGAGCAACACCTACAATCCATCCAGAAATGGGCTAACCAAAAAAACAATAAACGCGGAGAAAACCCAAGCAATACAATACGATTCACATTCAAAAAGAATACCTCCTAACCTGCATATACGCCTCAGAAATAACAATCTTCCATGGTCAGGCACAATAAAGTATCTAGGCATCAAGCTGGACAAGAGGTTGACATTTAGAGACCATGTTACACACGTTTGTAACAAGGCTGCAGCAGCAATATTCAGACTGTACCCAATCATCAAAGGAAACAGAATAAATATGCGCGCCAAAAAGAAAATCTTCAAAACCGTCATAGGAACCAGCCATCACTTACGGCTCTGAAAAATCTCGTCAATGGCCGCAGACACCAAACATAACAAGAGTAAAAAAGGGTGCAGAACAAATACTTCAGAATTACTGCTGATGCCGGCCGGTACCAGACAAACCGAGACATATACACAAACCATAACATACTCAATCAAAATCCCGGAAATCATCCAAAGAAAAATCCATAAAGTTTTTTTTTTTTTTTTTTTTTGTTTTTTTTCCACCAAACCACGGATTCGAACCACCCACTCATCAGAAATCTGGGACCAAAATCCACCCGACCCAAGAACGACATTTCCCATCACGACAAAACACCACAAACTACAACATACCATGATAAACAAAAATAAAATACAAACACCATAACACTCACTCAAACAAACAAACATCTACACACACCCAAGAGACCCTATCATCCCATCATTTTGTTACCCAACATAATCAGACAGAAGGCAGGGATCAAGGACAGATCCGGTCCTTCGAGTACAGGGGGTAAAAAATACCCATCAGACCAGCTCTCTCTCTCTCTCTCCTCCTCGCTTCTCCGTGCCGACGCTGCCCCGCACACGCGTTCGCGTTCGCGTTCGCGCTCGCGTTCGGCCGACACCACACGACAGGTCTTTGGGGCCCCGCCACTGCGCACACGCACGCCTCCTCCTCTTCCTTAGTTCTTTTTCGCTTTTCTTTTCTCCCCCGCCCCCCGCTCTCACCGCCACATCATCCCGCAACCCTTGGGGCATGTTTCCCAACATCAACGCGCCCCAATTCCACTCTCTGCCCGTGCCGCACTCTCCACTTTGCTTCTCCCCGTCCCCTACACACACGACTACCGAAACCCCGGTTGACACACCTTCTCGTAGGACAGGGGTGCGTGCGTGCGTGCGTGCGTTGTCTTGACGGTGACAGCAACAGCAACGGATCCGTCCATCCCATTCCCCCCCACTCGGTAAAGAACCATGTTCAACCCACACTACACAACAAGGGGGGCACACACGAACGCGAAAGAAAGGGCAGGGCAGGGGCAACTATCTCGTACACATTCTTCCTCAGAACCCACATATCGCATCAACGAACGGCAGGCCAATTGCGGACTCAGCCGTGTCAGGCAAATCCAACCCAACCAACACCTCCCACGGAAACCCTGACACTGATCCAGCAGTACGTCCACATACATCGCCACACCAAATACGGGTGACGAGTGAGCAACAAATGGAACAATACACAACAAGGGCTGACCTAATAAAAACTGCACGTCACGTCATACCTTCCAGACAGACGCAGTTCCGACGGGACGGCGGAACCGTATACGTACCTTTCAGCCACAACAACCGACCGACTGGACACGCCCGCGTCTCCAGCCAGCCAACCACCAGGGCCACACAGCCCGCAAGTTTCAGCGTCAACACTTCTTAACGTACGTTGCAAACTTTTCAAAACATTGCCACACACACACACACACACACACACACACACACCACGAAAAGCGTCAACCTCTCTCACACTGGATACACTCAACACTTTTTGTCGGCGGAGCTTGAGGGCCAACGGTTGACACACCCCCACCGGCCACACAGGTTTCCCTTTGAAAATTGCAGTGACGGAGGAGACGCGGCATTACGAGAGGGTTGTTTCCGAGAGCGCGAGCTGGACGGAGCTGCGGCGCCGCCGCCGCCGCCGCCGCCGCCGCCGAGGGGTAATGAACGCACGCGATGCCGCATGACAGCCCATCACCCAAAGTTTCACCCACAACTGCACAGGTCGCACCCCCTTTTCGCGCCATACTAGTGTCGATCGTCAATTACAGCTGACGGTGTTCGCATTTGCCACTTGACGAGAGGGGGGGGGGGGGGGGAAAAGAAAACAAACATCTGACACGCCATGTGTTTCTCTCTCTCTCTGTTACATCTAGGTCATTCGGCAGCCACTGTAAAAAAAAAAAAAAAAAAAAAAAAAAAAAAAAAATATTTTTACGACATGGTTGGGTAAGTGATTTAAAGACAACAATTGTGGGTCACACACCATAGACCATTTCGATAGTGTTCTTGTTCTTCTCTTTTTCCTTTTTTTATCGCTCAATTGAAATCAAACCTGGGGATGATGCAATGCTGCGATATGGCACAACCGTCGTCCATTGTACACAACTCGGGAACAAAAAGAAACCAATTCAGGGAACGTTCGTTCCTTCACAACGTTTCTTTCAACGCACTTGGTCTTTACCATCCTGTATATTCAACACACATTTCCTTTCATCAAACTAGGGCATTTCCATAACAGTATTTGCAATACTGCTTCTTCGACGTCATTTCACCATCTTAACTAGAGACAAACAAACAAGAAAATAGCAAAACAGCCTTGAGAACCCCGTCCACCAAATTTCAGTTAGCACGGCATCCAAGATTCTTTTCCGGGGAGTGCAGTGCAGCTGACGCTGCTCAGACCATATACCGTCGCCAGTCTCACTCAACTCTTGCGCATTCCATTCTACGCTACGTGACTATGCAAAAATGAATGAATCAAACCCGCCCAGAGAGCGTCTTGTGCGAGGGGACACACGATATAGAGAACAACAAAACACACAGGGGACACCACCACAGTTGGAGAGAACGTTTCCACCACGGCAGCCGCGCCGTTACGCGCTTTTTTTTTTTCCTCCCCCCCACTGCACACCTCCGACACCACGGGAACGTTCACCGTCCCGTTGCCCTACACTGGCGTTTCTTTTCAACCCCCCACCCTATTCCTCGCTCCCCGGACATTCGACCGATCACAAAGTGCAACCTCTCGTTACCGTCGGGTGCCCCTCTTCATCCCCGGGGCGCCAACAACAAAACAAAAACACCACCGACGCCGTCGTCTCGCGTCACCTCACTCAACTGAGCGGAAAATACACGTACATCCAGAATGACGACACCGCCTCCAGACGTCAGACGTCAGGTCGAAAGAGGGCACCGTACGTCGTGGCGCGTGGTCTCCTAACTCACCTCGCGCGTACAAATACAATGCAATGCGTGTCTCCTCACGTTCACACACACCTCCACGCTCCACTTTTACGTCGCCCAACCAACCAACTACTAACTTAACCCACCCGCTCGGCGTAGAAGCAGCTGTAGGCGGCAACGTGTTTCTCACCCTCGCCACCAACGGTGTGACATCCGACAATCGCGGTTTGCTTTCCGTTCCACACCTCCGGCCATACCATACAAAGGGGACAAAAAAAAAAAAAAAAATATATATATCAAACAAGCCAACTCCAGCGATCCGCCCCCCTAACACCAACACGTCTCGAAACACCCACGCCCACGACCCGGCTGTGGCCTAAAGTGCGTATCCCAACGTCACACCAAAACCAAAGGCGCCGGCGCCGCACCACACCACACCACAAGCTACAGCTACAGCTGTGCCGCCCGTCCACCCGCTCACAACAACAACAACAACAACAACAACAATTCCGCCCTTCCCGCAAAGGCATTTTGGTGGCCCTGAAAAGGGCCGTTTTTTCTTTTCTTCGCCGCGCCGCGGACGAGCCTCCTATTTCCAAGAGCCACCTCCTTACTTGGAGCTCGTGTACTTGGTCACCGCCTTCGTGCCCTCGCTCACCGCGTGCTTGGCCAGCTCGCCAGGCAGCAAGAGCCGCACAGCGGTCTGGATCTCGCGGGACGTGATGGTCGAGCGCTTGTTGTAGTGCGCCAGGCGAGAAGCCTCGGCCGCAATGCGCTCGAAAATGTCGTTCACGAAGCTGTTCATGATGCTCATCGCCTTCGAAGAGATGCCCGTGTCAGGGTGCACCTGCTTCAGCACCTTGTAGATGTAGATGGCATAGCTCTCCTTCCTCTTGCGCTTCTTCTTCTTGTCGCCCTTCGAAATGTTCTTCTGCGCCTTGCCAGCCTTCTTGGCGGCTTTCCCGCTAGTCTTGGGCGGCATCACGAACAAACAGGCAGGCAGGCAGGCAGGCAGGCAGGCACGCGCAGTCAGTCAGTCAGTCAGGCGCTCCGCTCCAGTCAGCGTCTCCCCACACAGTGGCACCCGCCGCACGCCGCCGCCGCACCTTTACCAGCTCGCCCTGCTGCGGCCGCCGACCAATGGGGCGCGCGCGCAACCGGCCGCCGCACCCGAGCCCATAAAGGACCCCCACCCCGCCGGCGCCGGCACGCACTCCGCTGCTCGACTCGCTGCGGCTCGCACCGTTTGGGGCGTTGTGCTTTTTCTTTCTCGCTTCTTTCCAAACTAGCCCATCGCCATGTCCGGACGCGGAAAGGGAGGCAAAGTCAAGGGCAAGTCAAAGTCCCGCTCAAGCAGGGCTGGGCTCCAGTTCCCGGTCGGCAGAATCCACCGCCTCCTGCGCAAGGGAAACTACGCCGAGCGCGTCGGCGCCGGGGCGCCCGTCTACCTCGCCGCCGTCATGGAGTACCTCGCGGCTGAGGTGCTCGAGCTGGCCGGAAACGCGGCCCGCGACAACAAGAAGACGCGCATCATCCCGCGCCACCTGCAGCTCGCCATACGCAACGACGAGGAGCTCAACAAGCTCTTGTCGGGCGTCACCATCGCACAGGGAGGTGTCCTGCCCAACATCCAGGCCGTCCTGCTGCCAAAGAAGACCGAGAAGAAGGCCTAAAAGAGAGACAGCGCAATCGGCAACCGCCGCGTGCTCCCTTGGCACGCAGCGCGCCATTTGCCGCCTCGGCTCAAAAAACAAAACACAATCGGCCCTTTTCAGGGCCACCACACAAACCTACGTCCAAAGCAGAATTCCAGTCGTTCGTCGCACCACTTTTCTCTCTCTCTCTCTCTCTCTCTCTCTCTCTCTCTCTCTCTCTCTGTGTACGGTTTTTTTTTCCTTCTTACACACACAGGCGCCGCCATCTTGTACACACGTACTTGGCCACCTCCTCCACTCAACTCCACGCACGCACAGTCTCGCGACCATTAACCAGCACACGTGGCGCACAACAACACACCTCAAAAATAACCCCTCGGCGCTCAGCCGCGCCGCAACACACAGCCCATCCACCGACAAGAAGCATACAAGCAAAGAGGGAGGGGAAGGAAGGAAGGAAGGAGCTCACACAACGCAAGGGCACGCTTCCTTCCCTCCCAACCGCACCGCACACCACGTCAAAAAAAACTCCAAACAAAACTAAAAGGCCAAGTAGACTAAAAAGGAAAAGAAAAACCAGCAACACAGACTCTTTCGCACTTTTCAACTTCCGAACACTGTGGTGGCCCTGAAAAGGGCCGTTTTTCAATCTATCTCTCTTTCCTTCCTTCGGTCTCACACCGCCTAACCGCCGAAACCGTACAGGGTGCGCCCCTGCCTCTTCAGGGCGTACACCACGTCCATGGCCGTCACAGTCTTGCGCTTGGCGTGCTCAGTGTACGTCACCGCGTCGCGGATCACGTTCTCCAGGAACACCTTCAGCACTCCGCGCGTCTCCTCGTAGATCAGACCAGAGATGCGCTTCACGCCGCCCCTGCGCGCCAGGCGGCGGATCGCGGGCTTCGTGATGCCCTGGATGTTGTCGCGCAACACCTTGCGGTGCCGCTTGGCGCCACCCTTGCCGAGCCCCTTTCCTCCCTTGCCGCGGCCTGTCATTCTTCTTCTTCAAGCGTCTCAACCACAATAATATAAAAAACAGAAAGCAAGGCAAGCTCCTCACCCGGCGCTAGCGAGTCGGCTACGGTTGTGGCGCCCAGCGCGCGCGCCGCCCCCCTATAACACGCGATCTAGTGTCGCGGCCCGCCCTCCCCTCCCCCCACCACCGCGCACCGAGGGCATATAAGCGCAGCACCCGGGGCGCGCGGGCCCGTTGTCAAGGCAGCACCGGACGCCGTCGCGCACGCATATCCTCCACGCCGCATCCGCATCCGCAGTAGCCATGGCCCGGACAAAGCAAACGGCCCGCAAGTCCACCGGCGGAAAGGCGCCGCGCAAACAGCTCGCCACCAAGGCGGCGAGGAAGAGCGCGCCCGCCACCGGCGGCGTCAAGAAGCCCCACCGCTACAGGCCGGGCACCGTCGCCCTGCGAGAAATCAGGCGCTACCAGAAGAGCACAGAGCTGCTCATCCGCAAGCTGCCATTCCAGCGCCTAGTGCGCGAGATCGCCCAGGACTTCAAGACCGACCTGCGCTTCCAGAGCTCCGCAGTCATGGCCCTGCAGGAGGCCAGCGAGGCCTACCTCGTCGGCCTCTTCGAAGACACCAACCTGTGCGCAATCCACGCCAAGCGAGTCACCATCATGCCCAAGGACATCCAGCTCGCGCGCCGCATCCGCGGCGAGCGCGCCTAAACCCGCACACCGCCAAACAAACAAAACGGCCCTTTTCAGGGCCACTAACGTCTCTCCGTCGCGAGCAAAACTTTGTCGGTCGCAACGACTAGTTCCCCACTCACTCTCCAGTCCAGTCGTCCCACCCCCGGCCCGGCCCGGCGCCGCCGTTTCCAAAAAAAAGAAAAAAGCACCGCACCGGCCGAACCAAGTCGCAAGCGTCAATAGCGCCACCCACACAGGCCACGGCACAAAACGTGACGCCCGGAAAGCAAAGCAAAGCAAAAAAGACTATTCCAAAACCACCACCAAGACAAACAAACAAACAAACGCGGCGCAAAATAAATAGGTAAAAAATAATAAAAGTAAAATACACTTTGTGTAACACCAACCGCGGCGCCGCCGCCCACGCCCGCCAACGACCCCACAATCCAACCACCATCCACACATGAAACAAACAAACGCCAGCAAGCAAGACAGACAGACAGACAACAAGGCAACCGACCGACCACGACACGACACGACAATCAACACCTTCCCGACGTGCTTTGATGGCCCTGAGAAGGGCCGTTTTTGTTTTTGTCCGGGACCGCGCGACAGCCTCTGGTTGCGCGCCGGCCTCCAGGCGACGGTGTCAACCGCCAACCCTTCCCTGCCCTTTTTACTTCTTCTTCTTGGGCGAAGCCTTCGCCTTAGACGGCGTCGCCGTCGCCTTCTTCGGGCGCGGCGCCTTCGGCTTCTTCGTCGGAACCTTGGCGGCCTTCTTCGCCTTCGACGGCGACTTGGCCTTGGCCGGCTTGGCCGCAGCCGCCTTCTTCGCACCCGCGGGAGCGGCCGACGCCGCAGACGCCTTCTTGGCGGCGCCCGCCTTCCGACCGGTCGCCGCCTTCACGCCGCCAGCCTTCTTTGCGCCGGCCGCACGGGCCCCCTTCTTCTCCTTGCTGGCCGGAGCGGCGCGCTTCTTCTTCGCACCACCGCCGCCACCACGAGCCTTGCCGCCCTCGGCCGCCCCGCCGCCGGCGCCGGCAAGCTTGAAAGAGCCCGACGCGCCCTTCCCCTTCGTCTGCACCAGCTCGCCAGCCACGACGGCCGACTTGAGGTACTTCTTGATAAAGGGCGCCAGCTTCTCCGCGTCCAGCTTGTAGTGCGCGGCAATGTACTTCTTGATCGCCTGCAGCGACGACCCGCCGCGCTCCTTCAGACTCTTGATGGCGGCCGTCACCATCTCAGAGGTGCGCGGGTGCGCAGGCTTGGCGCGCGGCTTCTTCGCAGACGACGCAGACTTGGCCTTCTTCGTAGTGCCGGTGGCGGCGGGTGCCGCGGCAGTCTCGTTCGTAGCCGCCTGGTCTGCCATCTTTTGCCTGTTCTCTTTTCTTTTTTCCCCTTGCTTTCGCTTCCTTCTCTCCTTCGACGACGCACAACAGCGAGGGGCGCGCAGCAGAGAATAGCCGCGCACGCGCCTGGCCCAGCCAGTGTCGCGGGCGGGCGCGGACGGCCGAGAGAGCGGCCGCCACTCGGCGCGCCGCCGCGCCGCCGCGCCGCGCCTCCCGCGCTTGCTACCGCCCAACGTCCGACAGCCTGCGCGGAGCAGCCCCCAACCTGCGCCGCAACCACCCGCGCCATTCAAACCACCGAGGATGGGGCTACACACACCGACACCACGGTCGCCAACCAGTCGCCGCGGCGGCGCCGCAAACCACGGCCAAACTGCAGCCACCGCGCGCCACAGCCTGGGTCGGCCCGCCGAGAATCGCCGCCCCCGCCCAAATGCCGCCCCCACAGCCCCAGCCGACGACCCGCCACAATGGCCAAACCTTCGTCAAAACTCCCACACCGTCGCCGCGGCAGCCCGGCCACCGCGGCCGGCGCCACAGCCACACGAGCCGAGTCGTGCGGCGATGACGGCCGTGCACAAACGCACCTCCGCCGCCCCATCGCCTTCCGCCGTTTTCCCGATCGGCCCGCAGCCGTCGGGCCACGGCCGCGGGCCGTCCTCCTCCTCTCGCCTCGCCCGCCAACACCCACAGCCCTTCCAACACATTTTTTTTTTCTTTTTTCTTTTTTTTTTTCTACTTTTATCTGTCTCGCGTGTGTT
>NW_026062878.1:30000-31967 GCF_023897955.1 Schistocerca gregaria | reverse complement strand
ACACTAGATCGCGTGTTTAAGGGACAACGTGGGTTAGGTTAAGGGACAACGTGGGTTAGGTTAAGGGACAACGTGGGTTAGGTTAAGGGACAACGTCGGTTAGGTTAAGGGACAACGTCGGTTAGGTTAAGGGACAACGTCGGTTAGGTTAAGGGACAACGTCGGTTAGGTTAAGGGACAACGTCGGTTAGGTTAAGGGACAACGTCGGTTAGGTTAAGGGACAACGTCGGTTAGGTTAAGGGACAACGTGGGTTAGGTTAAGGGACAACGTGGGTTAGGTTAAGGGACAACTTGAGTTAGGTTAAGGGACAACTTGAGTTAGGTTAAGGGACAACTTGAGTTAGGTTAAGGGACAAATTGAGTTAGGTTAAGGGACAAATTGAGTTAGGTTAAGGGACAAATTGAGTTAGGTTAAGGGACAAATTGAGTTAGGTTAAGGGACAACTTGAGTTAGGTTAAGGGACAAATTGAGTTAGGTTAAGGGACAAATTGAGTTAGGTTAAGGGACAAATTGAGTTAGGTTAAGGGACAAATTGAGTTAGGTTAAGGGACAACTTGAGTTAGGTTAAGGGACAACTTGAGTTAGGTTAAGGGACAACTTGAGTTAGGTTAAGGGACAACTTGAGTTAGGTTAAGGGACAACTTGAGTTAGGTTAAGGGACAACTTGAGTTAGGTTAAGGGACAACTTGAGTTAGGTTAAGGGACAACTTGAGTTAGGTTAAGGGACAACTTGAGTTAGGTTAAGGGACAACTTGAGTTAGGTTAAGGGACAACTTGAGTTAGGTTAAGGGACAACTTGAGTTAGGTTAAGGGACAACTTGAGTTAGGTTAAGGGACAACTTGAGTTAGGTTAAGGGACAACTTGAGTTAGGTTAAGGGACAACTTGAGTTAGGTTAAGGGACAACTTGAGTTAGGTTAAGGGACAACTTGAGTTAGGTTAAGGGACAACTTGAGTTAGGTTAAGGGACAACTTGAGTTAGGTTAAGGGACAACGTGGGTTAGGTTAAGGGACAAATTGAGTTAGGTTAAGGGACAACTTGAGTTAGGTTAAGGGACAACTTGAGTTAGGTTAAGGGACAACTTGAGTTAGGTTAAGGGACAACTTGAGTTAGGTTAAGGGACAACTTGAGTTAGGTTAAGGGACAACTTGAGTTAGGTTAAGGGACAACTTGAGTTAGGTTAAGGGACAACTTGAGTTAGGTTAAGGGACAACTTGAGTTAGGTTAAGGGACAACTTGAGTTAGGTTAAGGGACAACTTGAGTTAGGTTAAGGGACAACTTGAGTTAGGTTAAGGGACAACTTGAGTTAGGTTAAGGGACAACTTGAGTTAGGTTAAGGGACAACTTGAGTTAGGTTAAGGGACAACTTGAGTTAGGTTAAGGGACAACTTGAGTTAGGTTAAGGGACAACTTGAGTTAGGTTAAGGGACAACTTGAGTTAGGTTAAGGGACAACTTGAGTTAGGTTAAGGGACAACTTGAGTTAGGTTAAGGGACAAATTGAGTTAGGTTAAGGGACAAATTGAGTTAGGTTAAGGGACAAATTGAGTTAGGTTAAGGGACAAATTGAGTTAGGTTAAGGGACAAATTGAGTTAGGTTAAGGGACAAATTGAGTTAGGTTAAGGGACAAATTGAGTTAGGTTAAGGGACAAATTGAGTTAGGTTAAGGGACAAATTGAGTTAGGTTAAGGGACAAATTGAGTTAGGTTAAGCGATAATCTGGTACAGCCACAGTTAGGTTAAGCGATAATCTGGTACAGCCACAGTTAGGTTAAGCGATAATCTGGTACAGCCACAGTTAGGTTAAGCGATAATCTGGTACAGCCACAGTTAGGTTAAGCGATAATCTGGTACAGCCACAGTTAGGTTAAGCGATAAACTGGTACAGCCACAGTTAGGTTAAGCGATAAACTGGTACAGCCACAGTTAGGTTAAGCGATAAACTGGTACAGCCACAGTTAGGT
>NW_026062878.1:15000-22500 GCF_023897955.1 Schistocerca gregaria | reverse complement strand
CGTCATTCAAAACCGGCGCCAGGCGCCAGGTACCGCAGGCCAGCCGCTCCAGAGCTTCAGCGCTCGTACCACACAACAACAACACTTCCGCTAGTTTTGAGAGGCACGCGTGGTTCCGCACGCGGCGCACGGCCACTGCCGTACAGGTAGCGTGTTGCGCGACACGACACGCACATCGAAAGACATGCAGTCTAGTCGGTAATGATCCTTCCGCAGGTTCACCTACGGAAACCTTGTTACGACTTTTACTTCCTCTAAATGATCAAGTTTGGTCATCTTTCCGGTAGCATCGGCAACGACAGAGTCGATGCCGCGTACCAGTCCGAAGACCTCACTAAATCATTCAATCGGTAGTAGCGACGGGCGGTGTGTACAAAGGGCAGGGACGTAATCAACGCGAGCTTATGACTCGCGCTTACTGGGAATTCCTCGTTCATGGGGAACAATTGCAAGCCCCAATCCCTAGCACGAAGGAGGTTCAGCGGGTTACCCCGACCTTTCGGCCTAGGAAGACACGCTGATTCCTTCAGTGTAGCGCGCGTGCGGCCCAGAACATCTAAGGGCATCACAGACCTGTTATTGCTCAATCTCGTGCGGCTAGAAGCCGCCTGTCCCTCTAAGAAGAAAAGTAATCGCTGACAGCACGAAGGATGTCACGCGACTAGTTAGCAGGCTAGAGTCTCGTTCGTTATCGGAATTAACCAGACAAATCGCTCCACCAACTAAGAACGGCCATGCACCACCACCCACCGAATCAAGAAAGAGCTATCAATCTGTCAATCCTTCCGGTGTCCGGGCCTGGTGAGGTTTCCCGTGTTGAGTCAAATTAAGCCGCAGGCTCCACTCCTGGTGGTGCCCTTCCGTCAATTCCTTTAAGTTTCAGCTTTGCAACCATACTTCCCCCGGAACCCAAAAGCTTTGGTTTCCCGGAGGCTGCCCGCCGAGTCATCGGAGGAACTGCGGCGGATCGCTGGCTGGCATCGTTTATGGTTAGAACTAGGGCGGTATCTGATCGCCTTCGAACCTCTAACTTTCGTTCTTGATTAATGAAAACATACTTGGCAAATGCTTTCGCTTCTGTTCGTCTTGCGACGATCCAAGAATTTCACCTCTAACGTCGCAATACGAATGCCCCCGCCTGTCCCTATTAATCATTACCTCGGGTTCCGAAAACCAACAAAATAGAACCGAGGTCCTATTCCATTATTCCATGCACACAGTATTCAGGCGGGCTTGCCTGCTTTAAGCACTCTAATTTGTTCAAAGTAAACGTGCCGGCCCACCGAGACACTCAACAAAGAGCACCCTGGTAGGATTTAAACGGGGTCCGCCTCGGGACGCGAAAGCACCCCTTCGGCTCGCCCCACCGGCAGGACGTCCCACGATACATGCCAGTTAAACACCGACGGGCGGTGAACCAACAGCGTGGGACACAAATCCAACTACGAGCTTTTTAACCGCAACAACTTTAATATACGCTATTGGAGCTGGAATTACCGCGGCTGCTGGCACCAGACTTGCCCTCCAATAGATACTCGTTAAAGGATTTAAAGTGTACTCATTCCGATTACGGGGCCTCGGATGAGTCCCGTATCGTTATTTTTCGTCACTACCTCCCCGTGCCGGGAGTGGGTAATTTGCGCGCCTGCTGCCTTCCTTGGATGTGGTAGCCGTTTCTCAGGCTCCCTCTCCGGAATCGAACCCTGATTCCCCGTTACCCGTTACAACCATGGTAGGCGCAGAACCTACCATCGACAGTTGATAAGGCAGACATTTGAAAGATGCGTCGCCGGTACGAGGACCGTGCGATCAGCCCAAAGTTATTCAGAGTCACCAAGGCAAACGGACCAGACAAGCCAATCCGATTGGTTTTGATCTAATAAAAGCGTCCCTTCCATCTCTGGTCGGGACTCTGTTTGCATGTATTAGCTCTAGAATTACCACAGTTATCCAAGTAACGTGGGTACGATCTAAGGAACCATAACTGATTTAATGAGCCATTCGCGGTTTCACCTTAATGCGGCTTGTACTGAGACATGCATGGCTTAATCTTTGAGACAAGCATATGACTACTGGCAGGATCAACCAGGGAGCTGCGTCAACTAGAGCTGAGCAGCCGGCCGCCCGGGAGTGTGTCCCGGGGGCCCGCGCGAACACGCAAGCGTCCGCTCAATTATTCTGCAAACAGGAGGAGGCCGAGCTCCCCTGCACGATACACCTCGAAACCCTCTCAGGTCCCGGCGGCGCGCAGCGCCGTCCTAGGTACTTGGTCGGTTTCGAGAGAGGCGCAATCGCCCGGAGTTAGGCGAGTAGACGGTTTTAGTGCGAACACCCTTGCTCCCAACTGAGCTTGCCGCTGCCGACAGAGGCCCGGGAGCGTGCTGTCGTGGCATTGCCGGCGGGAGACAACACGCGCCACCTATGGTGACCGGCAGCTCCAACGCCAGCGCCACACAAGGGCAAAGCCCCACTTGGGTGCAGAAGCGAACTCTCCCAGCACAGCGCACGCGCCAACACGTCCGCACAACTGCGATACAAACCACCTGCGAGAACCGCTGGGGCGACCGAGCAGCAGACGGCGTCGCGGCGCCGAGTGCCAGGCGGCGGCGCATCCTCAACGCACACAGTCCTCAATCAGACCAGCACACTGCAGATGTCCACCGCGCTTCGCACCGGGCTCGGCTGAACCAACTTTGGCCGCCAGGCGCCGCGTGCAGGGTGCGCCGCAGCGTAGCTGCGCCGCCTGCCGGGCCCGTCGGCTGGCGCTCCTGCCACTCGGCGCCCCCCACCAGCCGCCTGTTGCGCGTGCGCCCACGCAGCGCGCGGCCAACACGCCGGGCGGCCCCCCTTCACCGGCCGGGAACAGTCCCACCAAGCCACCGCCGCGTATCGCTTCATACCCACATGGGCCTAGTCACGCGTGTGGATGTGGCGGGTACCGCTGAAACAACCGGTTAATAGCTGTACCGATCGTCGCCATCACAGATTCACCTCCAGCGTGAACAACCGCTCAACAACGGATTTCCAGTTCATTTGCGTATCTTGGGCAGTAAACGTAGATGTCCACCTACATTTGCGAATTCAACAATTCTTGCATGCCAGGATGTCATGTGTCACGACACGCTACATCAGACCACATACACACTGCGACATGTGCAGAAGAGAACACGTGGAAGGTGGCCCGCGCACGTATGCGATGTACCTTCCGCGATCCACTGTCAACCGGCATCTGCGGCATGTCCCAGATATGGAACGCGGTCCACCAGGGTAGCACTTTGTGTGAGGCAATACGACAAAGTCGGAATACACGCGTCACTACATCAGACGGCTCACGCTGACCTGACCTGACCTGACTCACCGCACCACCACCCCCAGCGACCCAGGGTGACATACAATGCGTTCGTACGTTCCTCCCACACGCCTCTACGGCGTACCACAGTGCAACCTAGCTGTTATTGGGAGACGAGACAAGTAGCATCAAGCACAACATATGGAAATTGAGATTCGACACCGTTGGGCACAGCCAGCGTACGGTCACACGTATCACACTACTTCACTCTGTACGTAACGACCGATGATCGGTACAGCGTGTGGGTTACGCGTACGACATCAGCGGACAATGGACACAGACCATACCACGACGTACACTGAGGGCGTCGACATCTGAATGCAACTGAACAGCTGCGAGGCTCATTTAACACTCAAACGCCAGACCGACCAGCTTGAGAGGACAGAGACACAAAGAGGGGGACAGAGGGGGACAGAGGGGGGGGAGGGGGGGGGTCGGCGATATAGTCCTATTGCAGTACAATTGACAGTGGATAGCAGGAATATGTGGAAAGTAAGCAACACTCGCAAGACATCTACATGAGGATAACAACGACACCAGAGATTCCGAGCAGTGAACTATGTTAGGCAAAGGGACAACGTGGGTTAGGTTAAGGGACAACGTGGGTTAGGTTAAGGGACAACGTGGGTTAGGTTAAGGGACAACGTGGGTTAGGTTAAGGGACAACGTGGGTTAGGTTAAGGGACAACGTGGGTTAGGTTAAGGGACAACGTGGGTTAGGTTAAGGGACAACGTGGGTTAGGTTAAGGGACAACGTGGGTTAGGTTAAGGGACAACGTGGGTTAGGTTAAGGGACAACGTGGGTTAGGTTAAGGGACAACGTGGGTTAGGTTAAGGGACAACGTGGGTTAGGTTAAGGGACAACGTGGGTTAGGTTAAGGGACAACGTGGGTTAGGTTAAGGGACAACGTGGGTTAGGTTAAGGGACAACGTGGGTTAGGTTAAGGGACAACGTGGGTTAGGTTAAGGGACAACGTGGGTTAGGTTAAGGGACAACGTGGGTTAGGTTAAGGGACAACGTGGGTTAGGTTAAGGGACAACGTGGGTTAGGTTAAGGGACAACGTGGGTTAGGTTAAGGGACAACGTGGGTTAGGTTAAGGGACAACGTCGGTTAGGTTAAGGGACAACGTCGGTTAGGTTAAGGGACAACGTCGGTTAGGTTAAGGGACAACGTCGGTTAGGTTAAGGGACAACGTCGGTTAGGTTAAGGGACAACGTCGGTTAGGTTAAGGGACAACGTCGGTT
This sequence comes from Schistocerca gregaria, assembly GCF_023897955.1. NCBI lineage: Eukaryota > Metazoa > Arthropoda > Insecta > Orthoptera > Acrididae > Schistocerca > Schistocerca gregaria. The sequence continues at coordinate 17,905 of NW_026062878.1, read as the reverse complement.
AGGTTAAGGGACAACGTGGGTTAGGTTAAGGGACAACGTGGGTTAGGTTAAGGGACAACTTGAGTTAGGTTAAGGGACAACTTGAGTTAGGTTAAGGGACAAATTGAGTTAGGTTAAGGGACAAATTGAGTTAGGTTAAGGGACAAATTGAGTTAGGTTAAGGGACAAATTGAGTTAGGTTAAGGGACAACTTGAGTTAGGTTAAGGGACAAATTGAGTTAGGTTAAGGGACAAATTGAGTTAGGTTAAGGGACAAATTGAGTTAGGTTAAGGGACAACTTGAGTTAGGTTAAGGGACAACTTGAGTTAGGTTAAGGGACAACTTGAGTTAGGTTAAGGGACAACTTGAGTTAGGTTAAGGGACAACTTGAGTTAGGTTAAGGGACAACTTGAGTTAGGTTAAGGGACAACTTGAGTTAGGTTAAGGGACAACTTGAGTTAGGTTAAGGGACAACTTGAGTTAGGTTAAGGGACAACTTGAGTTAGGTTAAGGGACAACTTGAGTTAGGTTAAGGGACAACTTGAGTTAGGTTAAGGGACAACTTGAGTTAGGTTAAGGGACAACTTGAGTTAGGTTAAGGGACAACTTGAGTTAGGTTAAGGGACAACTTGAGTTAGGTTAAGGGACAACTTGAGTTAGGTTAAGGGACAACTTGAGTTAGGTTAAGGGACAACTTGAGTTAGGTTAAGGGACAACTTGAGTTAGGTTAAGGGACAACTTGAGTTAGGTTAAGGGACAACTTGAGTTAGGTTAAGGGACAACGTGGGTTAGGTTAAGGGACAAATTGAGTTAGGTTAAGGGACAACTTGAGTTAGGTTAAGGGACAACTTGAGTTAGGTTAAGGGACAACTTGAGTTAGGTTAAGGGACAACTTGAGTTAGGTTAAGGGACAACTTGAGTTAGGTTAAGGGACAACTTGAGTTAGGTTAAGGGACAACTTGAGTTAGGTTAAGGGACAACTTGAGTTAGGTTAAGGGACAACTTGAGTTAGGTTAAGGGACAACTTGAGTTAGGTTAAGGGACAACTTGAGTTAGGTTAAGGGACAACTTGAGTTAGGTTAAGGGACAACTTGAGTTAGGTTAAGGGACAACTTGAGTTAGGTTAAGGGACAACTTGAGTTAGGTTAAGGGACAACTTGAGTTAGGTTAAGGGACAACTTGAGTTAGGTTAAGGGACAACTTGAGTTAGGTTAAGGGACAACTTGAGTTAGGTTAAGGGACAACTTGAGTTAGGTTAAGGGACAACTTGAGTTAGGTTAAGGGACAACTTGAGTTAGGTTAAGGGACAAATTGAGTTAGGTTAAGGGACAAATTGAGTTAGGTTAAGGGACAAATTGAGTTAGGTTAAGGGACAAATTGAGTTAGGTTAAGGGACAAATTGAGTTAGGTTAAGGGACAAATTGAGTTAGGTTAAGGGACAAATTGAGTTAGGTTAAGGGACAAATTGAGTTAGGTTAAGGGACAAATTGAGTTAGGTTAAGGGACAAATTGAGTTAGGTTAAGGGACAAATTGAGTTAGGTTAAGGGACAAATTGAGTTAGGTTAAGCGATAATCTGGTACAGCCACAGTTAGGTTAAGCGATAATCTGGTACAGCCACAGTTAGGTTAAGCGATAATCTGGTACAGCCACAGTTAGGTTAAGCGATAATCTGGTACAGCCACAGTTAGGTTAAGCGATAATCTGGTACAGCCACAGTTAGGTTAAGCGATAAACTGGTACAGCCACAGTTAGGTTAAGCGATAAACTGGTACAGCCACAGTTAGGTTAAGCGATAAACTGGTACAGCCACAGTTAGGTTAAGCGATAAACTGGTACAGCCACAGTTAGGTTAAGCGATAAACTGGTACAGCCACAGTTAGGTTAAGCGATAAACTGGTACAGCCACAGTTAGGTTAAGCGATAAACTGGTACAGCCACAGTTAGGTTAAGCGATAAACTGGTACAGCCACAGTTAGGTTAAGCGATAAACTGGTACAGCCACAGTTAGGTTAAGCGATAAACTGGTACAGCCACAGTTAGGTTAAGCGATAATCTGGTACAGCCACAGTTAGGTTAAGCGATAATCTGGTACAGCCACAGTTAGGTTAAGCGATAAACTGGTACAGCCACAGTTAGGTTAAGCGATAAACTGGTACAGCCACAGTTAGGTTAAGCGATAATCTGGTACAGCCACAGTTAGGTTAAGCGATAATCTGGTACAGCCACAGTTAGGTTAAGCGATAAACTGGTACAGCCACAGTTAGGTTAAGCGATAAACTGGTACAGCCACAGTTAGGTTAAGCGATAAACTGGTACAGCCACAGTTAGGTTAAGCGATAAACTGGTACAGCCACAGTTAGGTTAAGCGATAAACTGGTACAGCCACAGTTAGGTTAAGCGATAAACTGGTACAGCCACAGTTAGGTTAAGCGATAAACTGGTACAGCCACAGTTAGGTTAAGCGATAAACTGGTACAGCCACAGTTAGGTTAAGCGATAAACTGGTACAGCCACAGTTAGGTTAAGCGATAAACTGGTACAGCCACAGTTAGGTTAAGCGATAAACTGGTACAGCCACAGTTAGGTTAAGCGATAAACTGGTACAGCCACAGTTAGGTTAAGCGATAAACTGGTACAGCCACAGTTAGGTTAAGCGATAAACTGGTACAGCCACAGTTAGGTTAAGCGATAAACTGGTACAGCCACAGTTAGGTTAAGCGATAAACTGGTACAGCCACAGTTAGGTTAAGCGATAAACTGGCACAGCCACAGTTAGGTTAAGCGATAAACTGGTACAGCCACAGTTAGGTTAAGCGATAAACTGGTACAGCCACAGTTAGGTTAAGCGATAAACTGGTACAGCCACAGTTAGGTTAAGCGATAAAGTTGGTTAAATTTGGTATTGTGTGGGAAGGGGGCAGAG
>NW_026062878.1:0-10000 GCF_023897955.1 Schistocerca gregaria | reverse complement strand
GCGATTATTCCGCCCGAGAGCATCCCGAGCCAACAGCGGCGCGGGTCCGGGGCCGGGCCAGGTAGGTCCGTCATCCGGGAAGAACCGCGCGCGCTTGCCGGGAGCCCGAGCGCCCAAAGGGGCGAATCGACTCCTCCAGATATACCGCCGAGCAGCCAGCCAGGACACCGGGGCTCTGCCCAACAGACGCGAACCGAGGCCCGCGGAAGGACAGGCTGCGCACCCGGGCCGTAGGCCGGCACCCAGCGGGTCGCGACGTCCTACTAGGGGAGAAGTGCGGCCCACCGCACACCGGAACGGCCCCACCCCGCGGCGAGTGGAAAGGCAACCGGACACGACCCCGCCGCGGATTGCTCCGCGCGGGCGGCCGGCCCCATCTGCCGAGGGCGGGGGCCAGTGGCCGGATGGGCGTGAATCTCACCCGTTCGACCTTTCGGACTTCTCACGTTTACCCCAGAACGGTTTCACGTACTTTTGAACTCTCTCTTCAAAGTTCTTTTCAACTTTCCCTCACGGTACTTGTTCGCTATCGGTCTCGTGGTCATATTTAGTCTCAGATGGAGTTTACCACCCACTTGGAGCTGCACTCTCAAGCAACCCGACTCGAAGGAGAGGTCCCGCCGACGCTCGCACCGGCCGCTACGGGCCTGGCACCCTCTACGGGCCGTGGCCTCATTCAAGTTGGACTTGGGCTCGGCGCGAGGCGTCGGGGTAGTGGACCCTCCCAAACACCACATGCCACGACAGGCGGCAGCCTGCGGGGTTCGGTGCTGGACTCTTCCCTGTTCGCTCGCCGCTACTGGGGGAATCCTTGTTAGTTTCTTTTCCTCCGCTTAGTAATATGCTTAAATTCAGCGGGTAGTCTCGCCTGCTCTGAGGTCGTTGTACGAGGTGTCGCACGCCACACCGCCAGCCGGCTGTGCACGCTACCGAGAAAGTACCGGTATGCGAACCGCCAGGCGACGGGCGCGCATCGCACGTTTAAGGAGACGCGGCCGGCCACACAGGCGACCACGACACTCCCACGTCTCCGAAGCGGGACAAACGCCGCGCGCTTCAGTATACGTAGCCGACCCTCAGCCAGACGTGGCCCGGGAACGGAATCCATGGACCGCAATGTGCGTTCGAAACGTCGATGTTCATGTGTCCTGCAGTTCACATGTCGACGCGCAATTTGCTGCGTTCTTCATCGACCCACGAGCCGAGTGATCCACCGTCCTGGGTGATCTTTTCCTTTTCAGTCTCCCACTGTCTCTTTCAAGACAGTAGCATTTGCGGGACTGAGGCGTCTGACGGCCCCTGTTCCACTATTTTTTTTGTGTCCAACGGCCTCACAGCCGATGGGCGTCGTACGGCTCCACACCGGAGCGGACAGGCACTCGGGCGAACGTCATTCAAAACCGGCGCCAGGCGCCAGGTACCGCAGGCCAGCCGCTCCAGAGCTTCAGCGCTCGTACCACACAACAACAACACTTCCGCTAGTTTTGAGAGGCACGCGTGGTTCCGCACGCGGCGCACGGCCACTGCCGTACAGGTAGCGTGTTGCGCGACACGACACGCACATCGAAAGACATGCAGTCTAGTCGGTAATGATCCTTCCGCAGGTTCACCTACGGAAACCTTGTTACGACTTTTACTTCCTCTAAATGATCAAGTTTGGTCATCTTTCCGGTAGCATCGGCAACGACAGAGTCGATGCCGCGTACCAGTCCGAAGACCTCACTAAATCATTCAATCGGTAGTAGCGACGGGCGGTGTGTACAAAGGGCAGGGACGTAATCAACGCGAGCTTATGACTCGCGCTTACTGGGAATTCCTCGTTCATGGGGAACAATTGCAAGCCCCAATCCCTAGCACGAAGGAGGTTCAGCGGGTTACCCCGACCTTTCGGCCTAGGAAGACACGCTGATTCCTTCAGTGTAGCGCGCGTGCGGCCCAGAACATCTAAGGGCATCACAGACCTGTTATTGCTCAATCTCGTGCGGCTAGAAGCCGCCTGTCCCTCTAAGAAGAAAAGTAATCGCTGACAGCACGAAGGATGTCACGCGACTAGTTAGCAGGCTAGAGTCTCGTTCGTTATCGGAATTAACCAGACAAATCGCTCCACCAACTAAGAACGGCCATGCACCACCACCCACCGAATCAAGAAAGAGCTATCAATCTGTCAATCCTTCCGGTGTCCGGGCCTGGTGAGGTTTCCCGTGTTGAGTCAAATTAAGCCGCAGGCTCCACTCCTGGTGGTGCCCTTCCGTCAATTCCTTTAAGTTTCAGCTTTGCAACCATACTTCCCCCGGAACCCAAAAGCTTTGGTTTCCCGGAGGCTGCCCGCCGAGTCATCGGAGGAACTGCGGCGGATCGCTGGCTGGCATCGTTTATGGTTAGAACTAGGGCGGTATCTGATCGCCTTCGAACCTCTAACTTTCGTTCTTGATTAATGAAAACATACTTGGCAAATGCTTTCGCTTCTGTTCGTCTTGCGACGATCCAAGAATTTCACCTCTAACGTCGCAATACGAATGCCCCCGCCTGTCCCTATTAATCATTACCTCGGGTTCCGAAAACCAACAAAATAGAACCGAGGTCCTATTCCATTATTCCATGCACACAGTATTCAGGCGGGCTTGCCTGCTTTAAGCACTCTAATTTGTTCAAAGTAAACGTGCCGGCCCACCGAGACACTCAACAAAGAGCACCCTGGTAGGATTTAAACGGGGTCCGCCTCGGGACGCGAAAGCACCCCTTCGGCTCGCCCCACCGGCAGGACGTCCCACGATACATGCCAGTTAAACACCGACGGGCGGTGAACCAACAGCGTGGGACACAAATCCAACTACGAGCTTTTTAACCGCAACAACTTTAATATACGCTATTGGAGCTGGAATTACCGCGGCTGCTGGCACCAGACTTGCCCTCCAATAGATACTCGTTAAAGGATTTAAAGTGTACTCATTCCGATTACGGGGCCTCGGATGAGTCCCGTATCGTTATTTTTCGTCACTACCTCCCCGTGCCGGGAGTGGGTAATTTGCGCGCCTGCTGCCTTCCTTGGATGTGGTAGCCGTTTCTCAGGCTCCCTCTCCGGAATCGAACCCTGATTCCCCGTTACCCGTTACAACCATGGTAGGCGCAGAACCTACCATCGACAGTTGATAAGGCAGACATTTGAAAGATGCGTCGCCGGTACGAGGACCGTGCGATCAGCCCAAAGTTATTCAGAGTCACCAAGGCAAACGGACCAGACAAGCCAATCCGATTGGTTTTGATCTAATAAAAGCGTCCCTTCCATCTCTGGTCGGGACTCTGTTTGCATGTATTAGCTCTAGAATTACCACAGTTATCCAAGTAACGTGGGTACGATCTAAGGAACCATAACTGATTTAATGAGCCATTCGCGGTTTCACCTTAATGCGGCTTGTACTGAGACATGCATGGCTTAATCTTTGAGACAAGCATATGACTACTGGCAGGATCAACCAGGGAGCTGCGTCAACTAGAGCTGAGCAGCCGGCCGCCCGGGAGTGTGTCCCGGGGGCCCGCGCGAACACGCAAGCGTCCGCTCAATTATTCTGCAAACAGGAGGAGGCCGAGCTCCCCTGCACGATACACCTCGAAACCCTCTCAGGTCCCGGCGGCGCGCAGCGCCGTCCTAGGTACTTGGTCGGTTTCGAGAGAGGCGCAATCGCCCGGAGTTAGGCGAGTAGACGGTTTTAGTGCGAACACCCTTGCTCCCAACTGAGCTTGCCGCTGCCGACAGAGGCCCGGGAGCGTGCTGTCGTGGCATTGCCGGCGGGAGACAACACGCGCCACCTATGGTGACCGGCAGCTCCAACGCCAGCGCCACACAAGGGCAAAGCCCCACTTGGGTGCAGAAGCGAACTCTCCCAGCACAGCGCACGCGCCAACACGTCCGCACAACTGCGATACAAACCACCTGCGAGAACCGCTGGGGCGACCGAGCAGCAGACGGCGTCGCGGCGCCGAGTGCCAGGCGGCGGCGCATCCTCAACGCACACAGTCCTCAATCAGACCAGCACACTGCAGATGTCCACCGCGCTTCGCACCGGGCTCGGCTGAACCAACTTTGGCCGCCAGGCGCCGCGTGCAGGGTGCGCCGCAGCGTAGCTGCGCCGCCTGCCGGGCCCGTCGGCTGGCGCTCCTGCCACTCGGCGCCCCCCACCAGCCGCCTGTTGCGCGTGCGCCCACGCAGCGCGCGGCCAACACGCCGGGCGGCCCCCCTTCACCGGCCGGGAACAGTCCCACCAAGCCACCGCCGCGTATCGCTTCATACCCACATGGGCCTAGTCACGCGTGTGGATGTGGCGGGTACCGCTGAAACAACCGGTTAATAGCTGTACCGATCGTCGCCATCACAGATTCACCTCCAGCGTGAACAACCGCTCAACAACGGATTTCCAGTTCATTTGCGTATCTTGGGCAGTAAACGTAGATGTCCACCTACATTTGCGAATTCAACAATTCTTGCATGCCAGGATGTCATGTGTCACGACACGCTACATCAGACCACATACACACTGCGACATGTGCAGAAGAGAACACGTGGAAGGTGGCCCGCGCACGTATGCGATGTACCTTCCGCGATCCACTGTCAACCGGCATCTGCGGCATGTCCCAGATATGGAACGCGGTCCACCAGGGTAGCACTTTGTGTGAGGCAATACGACAAAGTCGGAATACACGCGTCACTACATCAGACGGCTCACGCTGACCTGACCTGACCTGACTCACCGCACCACCACCCCCAGCGACCCAGGGTGACATACAATGCGTTCGTACGTTCCTCCCACACGCCTCTACGGCGTACCACAGTGCAACCTAGCTGTTATTGGGAGACGAGACAAGTAGCATCAAGCACAACATATGGAAATTGAGATTCGACACCGTTGGGCACAGCCAGCGTACGGTCACACGTATCACACTACTTCACTCTGTACGTAACGACCGATGATCGGTACAGCGTGTGGGTTACGCGTACGACATCAGCGGACAATGGACACAGACCATACCACGACGTACACTGAGGGCGTCGACATCTGAATGCAACTGAACAGCTGCGAGGCTCATTTAACACTCAAACGCCAGACCGACCAGCTTGAGAGGACAGAGACACAAAGAGGGGGACAGAGGGGGACAGAGGGGGGGGGAGGGGGGGGGTCGGCGATATAGTCCTATTGCAGTACAATTGACAGTGGATAGCAGGAATATGTGGAAAGTAAGCAACACTCGCAAGACATCTACATGAGGATAACAACGACACCAGAGATTCCGAGCAGTGAACTATGTTAGGCAAAGGGACAACGTGGGTTAGGTTAAGGGACAACGTGGGTTAGGTTAAGGGACAACGTGGGTTAGGTTAAGGGACAACGTGGGTTAGGTTAAGGGACAACGTGGGTTAGGTTAAGGGACAACGTGGGTTAGGTTAAGGGACAACGTGGGTTAGGTTAAGGGACAACGTGGGTTAGGTTAAGGGACAACGTGGGTTAGGTTAAGGGACAACGTGGGTTAGGTTAAGGGACAACGTGGGTTAGGTTAAGGGACAACGTGGGTTAGGTTAAGGGACAACGTGGGTTAGGTTAAGGGACAACGTGGGTTAGGTTAAGGGACAACGTGGGTTAGGTTAAGGGACAACGTGGGTTAGGTTAAGGGACAACGTGGGTTAGGTTAAGGGACAACGTGGGTTAGGTTAAGGGACAACGTGGGTTAGGTTAAGGGACAACGTGGGTTAGGTTAAGGGACAACGTGGGTTAGGTTAAGGGACAACGTGGGTTAGGTTAAGGGACAACGTGGGTTAGGTTAAGGGACAACGTGGGTTAGGTTAAGGGACAACGTGGGTTAGGTTAAGGGACAACGTCGGTTAGGTTAAGGGACAACGTCGGTTAGGTTAAGGGACAACGTCGGTTAGGTTAAGGGACAACGTCGGTTAGGTTAAGGGACAACGTCGGTTAGGTTAAGGGACAACGTCGGTTAGGTTAAGGGACAACGTCGGTTAGGTTAAGGGACAACGTGGGTTAGGTTAAGGGACAACGTGGGTTAGGTTAAGGGACAACTTGAGTTAGGTTAAGGGACAACTTGAGTTAGGTTAAGGGACAAATTGAGTTAGGTTAAGGGACAAATTGAGTTAGGTTAAGGGACAAATTGAGTTAGGTTAAGGGACAAATTGAGTTAGGTTAAGGGACAACTTGAGTTAGGTTAAGGGACAAATTGAGTTAGGTTAAGGGACAAATTGAGTTAGGTTAAGGGACAAATTGAGTTAGGTTAAGGGACAAATTGAGTTAGGTTAAGGGACAACTTGAGTTAGGTTAAGGGACAACTTGAGTTAGGTTAAGGGACAACTTGAGTTAGGTTAAGGGACAACTTGAGTTAGGTTAAGGGACAACTTGAGTTAGGTTAAGGGACAACTTGAGTTAGGTTAAGGGACAACTTGAGTTAGGTTAAGGGACAACTTGAGTTAGGTTAAGGGACAACTTGAGTTAGGTTAAGGGACAACTTGAGTTAGGTTAAGGGACAACTTGAGTTAGGTTAAGGGACAACTTGAGTTAGGTTAAGGGACAACTTGAGTTAGGTTAAGGGACAACTTGAGTTAGGTTAAGGGACAACTTGAGTTAGGTTAAGGGACAACTTGAGTTAGGTTAAGGGACAACTTGAGTTAGGTTAAGGGACAACTTGAGTTAGGTTAAGGGACAACTTGAGTTAGGTTAAGGGACAACTTGAGTTAGGTTAAGGGACAACTTGAGTTAGGTTAAGGGACAACTTGAGTTAGGTTAAGGGACAACTTGAGTTAGGTTAAGGGACAACGTGGGTTAGGTTAAGGGACAAATTGAGTTAGGTTAAGGGACAACTTGAGTTAGGTTAAGGGACAACTTGAGTTAGGTTAAGGGACAACTTGAGTTAGGTTAAGGGACAACTTGAGTTAGGTTAAGGGACAACTTGAGTTAGGTTAAGGGACAACTTGAGTTAGGTTAAGGGACAACTTGAGTTAGGTTAAGGGACAACTTGAGTTAGGTTAAGGGACAACTTGAGTTAGGTTAAGGGACAACTTGAGTTAGGTTAAGGGACAACTTGAGTTAGGTTAAGGGACAACTTGAGTTAGGTTAAGGGACAACTTGAGTTAGGTTAAGGGACAACTTGAGTTAGGTTAAGGGACAACTTGAGTTAGGTTAAGGGACAACTTGAGTTAGGTTAAGGGACAACTTGAGTTAGGTTAAGGGACAACTTGAGTTAGGTTAAGGGACAACTTGAGTTAGGTTAAGGGACAACTTGAGTTAGGTTAAGGGACAACTTGAGTTAGGTTAAGGGACAAATTGAGTTAGGTTAAGGGACAAATTGAGTTAGGTTAAGGGACAAATTGAGTTAGGTTAAGGGACAAATTGAGTTAGGTTAAGGGACAAATTGAGTTAGGTTAAGGGACAAATTGAGTTAGGTTAAGGGACAAATTGAGTTAGGTTAAGGGACAAATTGAGTTAGGTTAAGGGACAAATTGAGTTAGGTTAAGGGACAAATTGAGTTAGGTTAAGGGACAAATTGAGTTAGGTTAAGGGACAAATTGAGTTAGGTTAAGGGACAAATTGAGTTAGGTTAAGGGACAAATTGAGTTAGGTTAAGCGATAATCTGGTACAGCCACAGTTAGGGTTAAGCGATAATCTGGTACAGCCACAGTTAGGTTAAGCGATAATCTGGTACAGCCACAGTTAGGTTAAGCGATAATCTGGTACAGCCACAGTTAGGTTAAGCGATAATCTGGTACAGCCACAGTTAGGTTAAGCGATAAACTGGTACAGCCACAGTTAGGTTAAGCGATAAACTGGTACAGCCACAGTTAGGTTAAGCGATAAACTGGTACAGCCACAGTTAGGTTAAGCGATAAACTGGTACAGCCACAGTTAGGTTAAGCGATAAACTGGTACAGCCACAGTTAGGTTAAGCGATAAACTGGTACAGCCACAGTTAGGTTAAGCGATAAACTGGTACAGCCACAGTTAGGTTAAGCGATAAACTGGTACAGCCACAGTTAGGTTAAGCGATAAACTGGTACAGCCACAGTTAGGTTAAGCGATAAACTGGTACAGCCACAGTTAGGTTAAGCGATAATCTGGTACAGCCACAGTTAGGTTAAGCGATAATCTGGTACAGCCACAGTTAGGTTAAGCGATAAACTGGTACAGCCACAGTTAGGTTAAGCGATAAACTGGTACAAGCCACAGTTAGGTTAAGCGATAATCTGGTACAGCCACAGTTAGGTTAAGCGATAATCTGGTACAGCCACAGTTAGGTTAAGCGATAAACTGGTACAGCCACAGTTAGGTTAAGCGATAAACTGGTACAGCCACAGTTAGGTTAAGCGATAAACTGGTACAGCCACAGTTAGGTTAAGCGATAAACTGGTACAGCCACAGTTAGGTTAAGCGATAAACTGGTACAGCCACAGTTAGGTTAAGCGATAAACTGGTACAGCCACAGTTAGGTTAAGCGATAAACTGGTACAGCCACAGTTAGGTTAAGCGATAAACTGGTACAGCCACAGTTAGGTTAAGCGATAAACTGGTACAGCCACAGTTAGGTTAAGCGATAAACTGGTACAGCCACAGTTAGGTTAAGCGATAAACTGGTACAGCCACAGTTAGGTTAAGCGATAAACTGGTACAGCCACAGTTAGGTTAAGCGATAAACTGGTACAGCCACAGTTAGGTTAAGCGATAAACTGGTACAGCCACAGTTAGGTTAAGCGATAAACTGGTACAGCCACAGTTAGGTTAAGCGATAAACTGGTACAGCCACAGTTAGGTTAAGCGATAAACTGGTACAGCCACAGTTAGGTTAAGCGAAAGTTAAACTGGTACAGCCACAGTTAGGTTAAGCGATAAACTGGTACAGCCACAGTTAGGTTAAGCGATAAAGTTGGTTAAATTTGGTATTGTGTGGGAAGGGGGCAGAGAGAGAGGGGGGGGGGGGTGGATAGTGGTGGCAGTACACGGATGCCTGAGTCACCGTCAGATACGTCACGTCGGTTCGATGCTTGTAGCAAGAGGCTGGCGGATGTGTGTCTCTCACTTCTGCAATTTTTCATGTGGTATAACACGAGGGCGGGGGATGATATTTGGTGCCCCTCTGTGTAGGATGTGTGTTGGTGGTGTTGATTTATCTGAGCAATGGTAGTTGTCGGAGGAGTGGGGTATTGTGCTTTTATAGGTGGACCTACTGCTCTGGTTATCATAGTGTCGACGGTGCAATGTGGCAGAGAGGATGCACTCGACATTGTCGCATTCCAGATGTTTACGTATTGTGTGTCTCCGTTGCAGGCCGAGAGTGGTGCATGTTCGAGTGTCTGGCTGACGTGCGATTCACGTTGTGTGCCCAGTCTTACAGCACGTATAGGGACATTCGCATAAATCATCTATATTTGGCCTTGCATCATTTACTAAGCAGTGCCGTGAGACGACCGAACTATTAGGAAAGTACTGATGTACCGCATAATGTTTACCTTCCACCACACGGCGAGTATCGACTGTGCCCAGCGTTGCCACCGCAGGCAGCGGTCACCGTCACCATTGTGCGGCGGAACGGAACATCTATATCCTCAGAGGAGCACTCTTTGCCGCCGGGCGTCACGTCTCGCGGCCTGCCGGCCAGCGCCCACGGACGAACTTACTGCATGTATAGGGACAGCGGGAATTTGGCATACTTGATATAACTCTTCATGAGGCGCAAGATATAGGGGTGGATTGCAACTTACGACTGCGAGAAAAGTCCGCCGTTCATCGCCGGAGTTGCGATTTCGGCGGGGCACGTACGGTCGCGGGTGGAGCACTTGGTGCGGCGTACGCACCCGGGTTGCGGCTCCTGCGCTGGAGGGGGGTGCAGGTTTTGTGTGGGTGGGCTCGGCAAATGAGCACTGTGGGCCCCATACATGGCTTAGTCCGCGTGGCCTCCCCCAGGTGGCGGTTACCGTCGTTGCACCACGTCATGTATCTGTCTCGCGTGTGT
>NW_026062877.1:0-15478 GCF_023897955.1 Schistocerca gregaria | reverse complement strand
ACAGGCCGCGGCAAGGGAGGAAAGGGGCTCGGCAAGGGTGGCGCCAAGCGGCACCGCAAGGTGTTGCGCGACAACATCCAGGGCATCACGAAGCCCGCGATCCGCCGCCTGGCGCGCAGGGGCGGCGTGAAGCGCATCTCTGGTCTGATCTACGAGGAGACGCGCGGAGTGCTGAAGGTGTTCCTGGAGAACGTGATCCGCGACGCGGTGACGTACACTGAGCACGCCAAGCGCAAGACTGTGACGGCCATGGACGTGGTGTACGCCCTGAAGAGGCAGGGGCGCACCCTGTACGGTTTCGGCGGTTAGGCGGTGTGAGACCGAAGGAAGGAAAGAGAGATAGATTGAAAAACGGCCCTTTTCAGGGCCACCACAGTGTTCGGAAGTTGAAAAGTGCGAAAGAGTCTGTGTTGCTGGTTTTTCTTTTCCTTTTTAGTCTACTTGGCCTTTTAGTTTTGTTTGGAGTTTTTTTTGACGTGGTGTGCGGTGCGGTTGGGAGGGAAGGAAGCGTGCCCTTGCGTTGTGTGAGCTCCTTCCTTCCTTCCTTCCCCTCCCTCTTTGCTTGTATGCTTCTTGTCGGTGGATGGGCTGTGTGTTGCGGCGCGGCTGAGCGCCGAGGGGTTATTTTTGAGGTGTGTTGTTGTGCGCCACGTGTGCTGGTTAATGGTCGCGAGACTGTGCGTGCGTGGAGTTGAGTGGAGGAGGTGGCCAAGTACGTGTGTACAAGATGGCGGCGCCTGTGTGTGTAAGAAGGAAAAAAAAACCGTACACAGAGAGAGAGAGAGAGAGAGAGAGAGAGAGAGAGAGAGAGAGAAAAGTGGTGCGACGAACGACTGGAATTCTGCTTTGGACGTAGGTTTGTGTGGTGGCCCTGAAAAGGGCCGATTGTGTTTTGTTTTTTGAGCCGAGGCGGCAAATGGCGCGCTGCGTGCCAAGGGAGCACGCGGCGGTTGCCGATTGCGCTGTCTCTCTTTTAGGCCTTCTTCTCGGTCTTCTTTGGCAGCAGGACGGCCTGGATGTTGGGCAGGACACCTCCCTGTGCGATGGTGACGCCCGACAAGAGCTTGTTGAGCTCCTCGTCGTTGCGTATGGCGAGCTGCAGGTGGCGCGGGATGATGCGCGTCTTCTTGTTGTCGCGGGCCGCGTTTCCGGCCAGCTCGAGCACCTCAGCCGCGAGGTACTCCATGACGGCGGCGAGGTAGACGGGCGCCCCGGCGCCGACGCGCTCGGCGTAGTTTCCCTTGCGCAGGAGGCGGTGGATTCTGCCGACCGGGAACTGGAGCCCAGCCCTGCTTGAGCGGGACTTTGACTTGCCCTTGACTTTGCCTCCCTTTCCGCGTCCGGACATGGCGATGGGCTAGTTTGGAAAGAAGCGAGAAAGAAAAAGCACAACGCCCCAAACGGTGCGAGCCGCAGCGAGTCGAGCAGCGGAGTGCGTGCCGGCGCCGGCGGGGTGGGGGTCCTTTATGGGCTCGGGTGCGGCGGCCGGTTGCGCGCGCGCCCCATTGGTCGGCGGCCGCAGCAGGGCGAGCTGGTAAAGGTGCGGCGGCGGCGTGCGGCGGGTGCCACTGTGTGGGGAGACGCTGACTGGAGCGGAGCGCCTGACTGACTGACTGACTGCGCGTGCCTGCCTGCCTGCCTGCCTGCCTGCCTGTTTGTTCGTGATGCCGCCCAAGACTAGCGGGAAAGCCGCCAAGAAGGCTGGCAAGGCGCAGAAGAACATTTCGAAGGGCGACAAGAAGAAGAAGCGCAAGAGGAAGGAGAGCTATGCCATCTACATCTACAAGGTGCTGAAGCAGGTGCACCCTGACACGGGCATCTCTTCGAAGGCGATGAGCATCATGAACAGCTTCGTGAACGACATTTTCGAGCGCATTGCGGCCGAGGCTTCTCGCCTGGCGCACTACAACAAGCGCTCGACCATCACGTCCCGCGAGATCCAGACCGCTGTGCGGCTCTTGCTGCCTGGCGAGCTGGCCAAGCACGCGGTGAGCGAGGGCACGAAGGCGGTGACCAAGTACACGAGCTCCAAGTAAGGAGGTGGCTCTTGGAAATAGGAGGCTCGTCCGCGGCGCGGCGAAGAAAAGAAAAAACGGCCCTTTTCAGGGCCACCAAAATGCCTTTGCGGGAAGGGCGGAATTGTTGTTGTTGTTGTTGTTGTTGTTGTGAGCGGGTGGACGGGCGGCACAGCTGTAGCTGTAGCTTGTGGTGTGGTGTGGTGCGGCGCCGGCGCCTTTGGTTTTGGTGTGACGTTGGGATACGCACTTTAGGCCACAGCCGGGTCGTGGGCGTGGGTGTTTCGAGACGTGTTGGTGTTAGGGGGGCGGATCGCTGGAGTTGGCTTGTTTGATATATATATTTTTTTTTTTTTTTTTGTCCCCTTTGTATGGTATGGCCGGAGGTGTGGAACGGAAAGCAAACCGCGATTGTCGGATGTCACACCGTTGGTGGCGAGGGTGAGAAACACGTTGCCGCCTACAGCTGCTTCTACGCCGAGCGGGTGGGTTAAGTTAGTAGTTGGTTGGTTGGGCGACGTAAAAGTGGAGCGTGGAGGTGTGTGTGAACGTGAGGAGACACGCATTGCATTGTATTTGTACGCGCGAGGTGAGTTAGGAGACCACGCGCCACGACGTACGGTGCCCTCTTTCGACCTGACGTCTGACGTCTGGAGGCGGTGTCGTCATTCTGGATGTACGTGTATTTTCCGCTCAGTTGAGTGAGGTGACGCGAGACGACGGCGTCGGTGGTGTTTTTGTTTTGTTGTTGGCGCCCCGGGGATGAAGAGGGGCACCCGACGGTAACGAGAGGTTGCACTTTGTGATCGGTCGAATGTCCGGGGAGCGAGGAATAGGGTGGGGGGTTGAAAAGAAACGCCAGTGTAGGGCAACGGGACGGTGAACGTTCCCGTGGTGTCGGAGGTGTGCAGTGGGGGGGAGGAAAAAAAAAAAGCGCGTAACGGCGCGGCTGCCGTGGTGGAAACGTTCTCTCCAACTGTGGTGGTGTCCCCTGTGTGTTTTGTTGTTCTCTATATCGTGTGTCCCCTCGCACAAGACGCTCTCTGGGCGGGTTTGATTCATTCATTTTTGCATAGTCACGTAGCGTAGAATGGAATGCGCAAGAGTTGAGTGAGACTGGCGACGGTATATGGTCTGAGCAGCGTCAGCTGCACTGCACTCCCCGGAAAAGAATCTTGGATGCCGTGCTAACTGAAATTTGGTGGACGGGGTTCTCAAGGCTGTTTTGCTATTTTCTTGTTTGTTTGTCTCTAGTTAAGATGGTGAAATGACGTCGAAGAAGCAGTATTGCAAATACTGTTATGGAAATGCCCTAGTTTGATGAAAGGAAATGTGTGTTGAATATACAGGATGGTAAAGACCAAGTGCGTTGAAAGAAACGTTGTGAAGGAACGAACGTTCCCTGAATTGGTTTCTTTTTGTTCCCGAGTTGTGTACAATGGACGACGGTTGTGCCATATCGCAGCATTGCATCATCCCCAGGTTTGATTTCAATTGAGCGATAAAAAAAGGAAAAAGAGAAGAACAAGAACACTATCGAAATGGTCTATGGTGTGTGACCCACAATTGTTGTCTTTAAATCACTTACCCAACCATGTCGTAAAAATATTTTTTTTTTTTTTTTTTTTTTTTTTTTTTTTTTTACAGTGGCTGCCGAATGACCTAGATGTAACAGAGAGAGAGAGAAACACATGGCGTGTCAGATGTTTGTTTTCTTTTCCCCCCCCCCCCCCCCCCTCTCGTCAAGTGGCAAATGCGAACACCGTCAGCTGTAATTGACGATCGACACTAGTATGGCGCGAAAAGGGGGTGCGACCTGTGCAGTTGTGGGTGAAACTTTGGGTGATGGGCTGTCATGCGGCATCGCGTGCGTTCATTACCCCTCGGCGGCGGCGGCGGCGGCGGCGGCGGCGCCGCAGCTCCGTCCAGCTCGCGCTCTCGGAAACAACCCTCTCGTAATGCCGCGTCTCCTCCGTCACTGCAATTTTCAAAGGGAAACCTGTGTGGCCGGTGGGGGTGTGTCAACCGTTGGCCCTCAAGCTCCGCCGACAAAAAGTGTTGAGTGTATCCAGTGTGAGAGAGGTTGACGCTTTTCGTGGTGTGTGTGTGTGTGTGTGTGTGTGTGTGTGTGGCAATGTTTTGAAAAGTTTGCAACGTACGTTAAGAAGTGTTGACGCTGAAACTTGCGGGCTGTGTGGCCCTGGTGGTTGGCTGGCTGGAGACGCGGGCGTGTCCAGTCGGTCGGTTGTTGTGGCTGAAAGGTACGTATACGGTTCCGCCGTCCCGTCGGAACTGCGTCTGTCTGGAAGGTATGACGTGACGTGCAGTTTTTATTAGGTCAGCCCTTGTTGTGTATTGTTCCATTTGTTGCTCACTCGTCACCCGTATTTGGTGTGGCGATGTATGTGGACGTACTGCTGGATCAGTGTCAGGGTTTCCGTGGGAGGTGTTGGTTGGGTTGGATTTGCCTGACACGGCTGAGTCCGCAATTGGCCTGCCGTTCGTTGATGCGATATGTGGGTTCTGAGGAAGAATGTGTACGAGATAGTTGCCCCTGCCCTGCCCTTTCTTTCGCGTTCGTGTGTGCCCCCCTTGTTGTGTAGTGTGGGTTGAACATGGTTCTTTACCGAGTGGGGGGGAATGGGATGGACGGATCCGTTGCTGTTGCTGTCACCGTCAAGACAACGCACGCACGCACGCACGCACCCCTGTCCTACGAGAAGGTGTGTCAACCGGGGTTTCGGTAGTCGTGTGTGTAGGGGACGGGGAGAAGCAAAGTGGAGAGTGCGGCACGGGCAGAGAGTGGAATTGGGGCGCGTTGATGTTGGGAAACATGCCCCAAGGGTTGCGGGATGATGTGGCGGTGAGAGCGGGGGGCGGGGGAGAAAAGAAAAGCGAAAAAGAACTAAGGAAGAGGAGGAGGCGTGCGTGTGCGCAGTGGCGGGGCCCCAAAGACCTGTCGTGTGGTGTCGGCCGAACGCGAGCGCGAACGCGAACGCGAACGCGTGTGCGGGGCAGCGTCGGCACGGAGAAGCGAGGAGGAGAGAGAGAGAGAGAGCTGGTCTGATGGGTATTTTTTACCCCCTGTACTCGAAGGACCGGATCTGTCCTTGATCCCTGCCTTCTGTCTGATTATGTTGGGTAACAAAATGATGGGATGATAGGGTCTCTTGGGTGTGTGTAGATGTTTGTTTGTTTGAGTGAGTGTTATGGTGTTTGTATTTTATTTTTGTTTATCATGGTATGTTGTAGTTTGTGGTGTTTTGTCGTGATGGGAAATGTCGTTCTTGGGTCGGGTGGATTTTGGTCCCAGATTTCTGATGAGTGGGTGGTTCGAATCCGTGGTTTGGTGGAAAAAAAACAAAAAAAAAAAAAAAAAAAAACTTTATGGATTTTTCTTTGGATGATTTCCGGGATTTTGATTGAGTATGTTATGGTTTGTGTATATGTCTCGGTTTGTCTGGTACCGGCCGGCATCAGCAGTAATTCTGAAGTATTTGTTCTGCACCCTTTTTTACTCTTGTTATGTTTGGTGTCTGCGGCCATTGACGAGATTTTTCAGAGCCGTAAGTGATGGCTGGTTCCTATGACGGTTTTGAAGATTTTCTTTTTGGCGCGCATATTTATTCTGTTTCCTTTGATGATTGGGTACAGTCTGAATATTGCTGCTGCAGCCTTGTTACAAACGTGTGTAACATGGTCTCTAAATGTCAACCTCTTGTCCAGCTTGATGCCTAGATACTTTATTGTGCCTGACCATGGAAGATTGTTATTTCTGAGGCGTATATGCAGGTTAGGAGGTATTCTTTTTGAATGTGAATCGTATTGTATTGCTTGGGTTTTCTCCGCGTTTATTGTTTTTTTGGTTAGCCCATTTCTGGATGGATTGTAGGTGTTGCTCTATTTTTGTGACTCTATATTGCAGGTTAGAACTGCTGCGGTAGACTGCAGTGTCGTCTGCAAATAGTGACAAGTGTCCTCCCAGCTGTTTGTTTGTGTATATTGAGTAGAGAATGGGCCCCAGCACTGAGCCTTGCGGGACTCCAGCCTCTATGGATCTAGTGTTACTTGCCGCTCCTGGTACATGGACATAGAATGCTCTGTTGCGGAGAAAAGAAGCAATAATGTGGATGGGGCAGTTGTACTGGTGGAGCTTGTAGATAAGGCGTTATCCGAATGCTTTTCCAATGTCAAGCAGGACTGCTCCAGTACTGTGTCTAATGTTTCTGGCCTGACATATGTGCTCGACTAGTCTGGTCACCTGGTGGGTGGTGCTGTGTTCTTCGCGGAATCGGAATTGTTGTGGGATGATTATGTTGTTATCCTTTAAGAATTGAATTTCTTCAGTTCAGTTTGAATGAGCTTTCCGAGAACCTTTCCAAGGAAGTTGGCCTATAGTTTTGCGGAAATAATAAGTCCTTGTTTGGCTTTGGTAATGTGATGACTCGGGCCTGTTTCCAAGTAGTTTAGTCTGAAGCAAGCATTATATATTGATGTTAGATAGATAATTGATAGTTGCTGGAGGTAGGTGATGTAGTAGTTGCGGTTTGATGGAATCTGGGCCTGATGCCTTCTTAGGATGTGTGTATGTTTGTGATGTGATAAGATACGGGGTTTCTGCGTTTATTGGATTGTGAAAGATGTTCTGATCGGGGCACTTAGGATGCGGTTTTACCCTTCTGAGTACCATTTCCTGGTGGTCATCAGTTTCGTCATCTACCGCTTCTGGTGCTTGGAATTGCCTTTCTAGTGAATCCGCCAGTGCTTCAGCTCGGTCTGTGGGGTCGTTCCTTCCCCATGTAGATGTAGATGTTTCGTGTCTAGTTTACGAGTTTTAAGAAATTTCCAGAATTTTTCCTGGTCCCTTCCTGCTTCTCGTAACGTTTCCTCCCACGCCTCGCTACGGTGGTTTTCGGAGCTCTCTTTTTGATCCTCCCGGCCAATTGCTCTGATTTTCGTCGGTCGGCTGGGTCCCTGTAGTTTTGCCATCTCTTTCTGGCGCGCGCGGGCTGCGGTTGGCGCCTTTGGTGGCAACGGCCGGGGCAAGCAGCGGTGTGTGGTGTGGTGCGGGGCGGGCAGGGGCAGTGGTGGTTGACGGATGGCCTGGGGGCCGAAAAACGGGCCGGCCGGCGGACGGATGTTGAGAGAGGCGGCGCGCACGCGTCTCGCGCGGACACAGGCGCCACAGCGTTGATGATTGGAAGGAGGTGCGGTGCGGGGATGGGCCCAGGAAAAAAGACGGTCGTGGCCCCTGTCTTGGGTGCGTGTCGACGTCAGCACCGTCGGTGTGGTGTGGTGTGGTGTGGTGTGGTGTGGTGTGGTGTGGTGTGGTGTGGTGTGGGCAGGGAGGGGGGAAAAGCGGGCTGCGGGCTGCGGGCTGCGGGCTGCGGGCTGCGGAGGGAATGGTGGTGGGGAGTAGGCACACATGTGGGCGGGCGCAAAATCGGCCGGTGCCCGTAAACCGCGGCGGGATATTGGGTGGAAAAGAGGGAAATTGTAGAAAGGAAAACAAGCGGAGGGGGCGAATGTGGTGGGGTGGGGGGACGGGCGGGGGCGAGGCGACAGCTTGCTTTTTCTTTTTCATTTTATTTTATTTTGTTGTAGTGTTTTTGTTTTTTTTTGTTTTTTTGCGTGTGTGTGGCCTTGGAGAGGCTGGTCTTGTCTGGCTTACGCTTTGGGTGCGTGTGTTGGTACTTTTTCGTTTTTTCTTGTTCTGCAGAGCAGGGGCGGGGCGGTGGGAACGGCTGGCTGGCTGTGCCCAGAGGAGGAGGAGACGCTGGCGGCGGGCCCGGCTCCTGGGGCTGCTGTTGCATGCGCTGTGCAAAGAAAGGAAGAGTGGGTTTGTTTGGCTGGTGAAGTGCATTATTTAAGTGTGGGCTTGCCGGCCTGGCTCCGATGCGCAGGTAGATAGATGCCGGCGGCGACCGCAGGCAGGCGCGTTGTGTGTACAGAGGGACGAGCCATGTGTTTTGCAAGCAGGACGTGGCGTGCCGAGTGGAGAGGAGGCGGCGGCTCGGCTCGGTTCGGCCCGGTCCGGCGGTGCCGCGCTGTTGTCGCGGACGTGAGCGCCCCCTGGCGGGCGGGTGGTTGGCGGCGGCGTGGTGGACGCGTGTGGCAGTTGTGTGCACGGGTTGCTTGGGCGAGTGAGCAGTGGCTGGCGGTGTTGGCGCGTCGTCGGGGAGGTATGTGTTGCGGCCGCGTCTGCTGCGCGCTGCGTCGTTGTGTCGACTGTGTGTGGGCGTGGGCACGTGTGCTCTGGCGAGGGCGTCGTAAAAAAGTGGGTCGCGGTGTGCGTGCGTAGCCCGTGATGATGTATTGTGCGTCGCGTCGTTGTGTGCGAAACGGATGCCGAGAGGTGTGTGGTGAGTGCGAAGCGCGAATGTGCGGCGTTTGGCGGTTTCGGTGTGTTTTCTGTTTTTGCGGCGTGAGAGTGGGGCTGGCTGGCTGGCTGGCTGGCTGGCTGTTTGTTGTTGGTGTTGCCTTGTGTGTAGGTTGATGGCGCGACGCGGAGGGGACGCCGTTTGCTGCGTGCCTTGCCTCGCGTGTGTTGGCGCGCCGTGCATGTGTTTGGGTCGTGGGGGCGGTGTTTTTGTTTGTATTTGGATTTTCATTTTTTGGCGTGTTGTGTCGTGTATGGCAAGGGCGAGAGGAGTAGTGCGGTAGTGTCGTTGCGGCACGGGCGTCTGGTGGGGCTGTGCGTCGTGGCGGGGAAGGTGTGTAGGTTGCGGCGATGCGGCGAGCCCAGCCCGTCGTTTGACGGTGTGCCGGGTGAGTTGCGCTGCGAATCGAGTGTGGCGGGAAGGGAGCTGCGTGGCGCCTGCGTCCGTTGGCAGCAGGGGCTGTGCCTTTTGAGAGTTTGTTTGATTTCGGGACGACGACGACGACGACGACTGGTTGGTTGGTGGGTGGGGTGGCGTGCACGTTTGTCGTACTGGGCGAGTCGATTGCCTGCCGGCTGGCGAAAGGTGCGCCGCCGCCCGTCTCTCGCGCTCTGTGTTGTTTTTTTTTTTTTTCTGTGTGTGTCGGCTGCGTTTTTGTTTGCGGTGCGCGCGAAGACGGTGGTGCCGAAAGTGTGCCGGCGTGGCGTTGCGACCGCGACGAGCCGCGGGCGCGCCATTTGGCTGGTGTTGCGTGAAGAGCGGCTGTGTACGGGTAGTGGCTGTAGCCGTACGTGTACGTGCACGTGCATCCGGCCCGGCCGCCAGCCCAGCCCAGCCCAGCCCAGCCCAGCCGAGTCGGGTGAGCGGAGGCCGACACGTGGTGGTGCTGTGCTCTCTCGGCTCGGGGGGGTTTGTGTGTGTGTGTGTGTGTGTGCGTGCGTGCGTGTGTGTCTCGTTCGCTCTCCGGAATCTGCTCGTTCTGCTGATCCCCGCCTGTCGGCGTCGTTTATTTTTACTTATTTATTTTTTACCTGTTGTTTGTTTTTCGACGTCGTCTTGCAGTTTTGTCCTTTGCGGCGTGCCGACGACCCGCCGCGCGACCTTATGAAACCCCAAAGCGTGGCGTGGCGTGGCGTGGCGTGGCCGAGCCGCAGCAGCTAAGGGGGTGCGGCCGCCTCGACGCCTTAACCTCCTAAACTTCTTTAAGCCGTTAACGCAGCCACCTAAACTAACGTAACCTAACGTAAGCCCTTAGGCCAACCCCCAAGTCGCCTTAACCTAACGTACGTGACCGCAACCTTAGCTTAACGCCTACGTTAAGACGTGACGTCACGTCAACGCTTAACCTAACCCTGACGCCTTCTTAGCCTAACCTGACGTAACCTAAGGTAAGGTAACCGTTGAAAGAAAGAAACCACCTTTGTTTTGACGTTGAGGCGTGTAAGGTCGGCTGTGAGGGCAGATTCGGTGTGTCTGTAGTTGGGGCTGGCTGGTAATTTATTTTGTTTGTTTGTTTATCGTTGTCTTGTTTTCGCCTGTGGCGGGGGGGTTGGCGCTCCGTCGGCCGGTGCCATGTTGCGCAGGCGGCGATCGTAAAAAAGTAGAAAAAAAAAAAGAAAAAAGAAAAAAAAAATGTGTTGGAAGGGCTGTGGGTGTTGGCGGGCGAGGCGAGAGGAGGAGGACGGCCCGCGGCCGTGGCCCGACGGCTGCGGGCCGATCGGGAAAACGGCGGAAGGCGATGGGGCGGCGGAGGTGCGTTTGTGCACGGCCGTCATCGCCGCACGACTCGGCTCGTGTGGCTGTGGCGCCGGCCGCGGTGGCCGGGCTGCCGCGGCGACGGTGTGGGAGTTTTGACGAAGGTTTGGCCATTGTGGCGGGTCGTCGGCTGGGGCTGTGGGGGCGGCATTTGGGCGGGGGCGGCGATTCTCGGCGGGCCGACCCAGGCTGTGGCGCGCGGTGGCTGCAGTTTGGCCGTGGTTTGCGGCGCCGCCGCGGCGACTGGTTGGCGACCGTGGTGTCGGTGTGTGTAGCCCCATCCTCGGTGGTTTGAATGGCGCGGGTGGTTGCGGCGCAGGTTGGGGGCTGCTCCGCGCAGGCTGTCGGACGTTGGGCGGTAGCAAGCGCGGGAGGCGCGGCGCGGCGGCGCGGCGGCGCGCCGAGTGGCGGCCGCTCTCTCGGCCGTCCGCGCCCGCCCGCGACACTGGCTGGGCCAGGCGCGTGCGCGGCTATTCTCTGCTGCGCGCCCCTCGCTGTTGTGCGTCGTCGAAGGAGAGAAGGAAGCGAAAGCAAGGGGAAAAAAGAAAAGAGAACAGGCAAAAGATGGCAGACCAGGCGGCTACGAACGAGACTGCCGCGGCACCCGCCGCCACCGGCACTACGAAGAAGGCCAAGTCTGCGTCGTCTGCGAAGAAGCCGCGCGCCAAGCCTGCGCACCCGCGCACCTCTGAGATGGTGACGGCCGCCATCAAGAGTCTGAAGGAGCGCGGCGGGTCGTCGCTGCAGGCGATCAAGAAGTACATTGCCGCGCACTACAAGCTGGACGCGGAGAAGCTGGCGCCCTTTATCAAGAAGTACCTCAAGTCGGCCGTCGTGGCTGGCGAGCTGGTGCAGACGAAGGGGAAGGGCGCGTCGGGCTCTTTCAAGCTTGCCGGCGCCGGCGGCGGGGCGGCCGAGGGCGGCAAGGCTCGTGGTGGCGGCGGTGGTGCGAAGAAGAAGCGCGCCGCTCCGGCCAGCAAGGAGAAGAAGGGGGCCCGTGCGGCCGGCGCAAAGAAGGCTGGCGGCGTGAAGGCGGCGACCGGTCGGAAGGCGGGCGCCGCCAAGAAGGCGTCTGCGGCGTCGGCCGCTCCCGCGGGTGCGAAGAAGGCGGCTGCGGCCAAGCCGGCCAAGGCCAAGTCGCCGTCGAAGGCGAAGAAGGCCGCCAAGGTTCCGACGAAGAAGCCGAAGGCGCCGCGCCCGAAGAAGGCGACGGCGACGCCGTCTAAGGCGAAGGCTTCGCCCAAGAAGAAGAAGTAAAAAGGGCAGGGAAGGGTTGGCGGTTGACACCGTCGCCTGGAGGCCGGCGCGCAACCAGAGGCTGTCGCGCGGTCCCGGACAAAAACAAAAACGGCCCTTCTCAGGGCCATCAAAGCACGTCGGGAAGGTGTTGATTGTCGTGTCGTGTCGTGGTCGGTCGGTTGCCTTGTTGTCTGTCTGTCTGTCTTGCTTGCTGGCGTTTGTTTGTTTCATGTGTGGATGGTGGTTGGATTGTGGGGTCGTTGGCGGGCGTGGGCGGCGGCGCCGCGGTTGGTGTTACACAAAGTGTATTTTACTTTTATTATTTTTTACCTATTTATTTTGCGCCGCGTTTGTTTGTTTGTTTGTCTTGGTGGTGGTTTTGGAATAGTCTTTTTTGCTTTGCTTTGCTTTCCGGGCGTCACGTTTTGTGCCGTGGCCTGTGTGGGTGGCGCTATTGACGCTTGCGACTTGGTTCGGCCGGTGCGGTGCTTTTTTCTTTTTTTTGGAAACGGCGGCGCCGGGCCGGGCCGGGGGTGGGACGACTGGACTGGAGAGTGAGTGGGGAACTAGTCGTTGCGACCGACAAAGTTTTGCTCGCGACGGAGAGACGTTAGTGGCCCTGAAAAGGGCCGTTTTGTTTGTTTGGCGGTGTGCGGGTTTAGGCGCGCTCGCCGCGGATGCGGCGCGCGAGCTGGATGTCCTTGGGCATGATGGTGACTCGCTTGGCGTGGATTGCGCACAGGTTGGTGTCTTCGAAGAGGCCGACGAGGTAGGCCTCGCTGGCCTCCTGCAGGGCCATGACTGCGGAGCTCTGGAAGCGCAGGTCGGTCTTGAAGTCCTGGGCGATCTCGCGCACTAGGCGCTGGAATGGCAGCTTGCGGATGAGCAGCTCTGTGCTCTTCTGGTAGCGCCTGATTTCTCGCAGGGCGACGGTGCCCGGCCTGTAGCGGTGGGGCTTCTTGACGCCGCCGGTGGCGGGCGCGCTCTTCCTCGCCGCCTTGGTGGCGAGCTGTTTGCGCGGCGCCTTTCCGCCGGTGGACTTGCGGGCCGTTTGCTTTGTCCGGGCCATGGCTACTGCGGATGCGGATGCGGCGTGGAGGATATGCGTGCGCGACGGCGTCCGGTGCTGCCTTGACAACGGGCCCGCGCGCCCCGGGTGCTGCGCTTATATGCCCTCGGTGCGCGGTGGTGGGGGGAGGGGAGGGCGGGCCGCGGGGCCCCAGAGTCTATATAGGGGGGCGGCGCGCGCGCTGGGCGCCACAACCGTAGCCGACTCGCTAGCGCCGGGTGAGGAGCTTGCCTTGCTTTCTGTTTTTTATATTATTGTGGTTGAGACGCTTGAAGAAGAAGAATGACAGGCCGCGGCAAGGGAGGAAAGGGGCTCGGCAAGGGTGGCGCCAAGCGGCACCGCAAGGTGTTGCGCGACAACATCCAGGGCATCACGAAGCCCGCGATCCGCCGCCTGGCGCGCAGGGGCGGCGTGAAGCGCATCTCTGGTCTGATCTACGAGGAGACGCGCGGAGTGCTGAAGGTGTTCCTGGAGAACGTGATCCGCGACGCGGTGACGTACACTGAGCACGCCAAGCGCAAGACTGTGACGGCCATGGACGTGGTGTACGCCCTGAAGAGGCAGGGGCGCACCCTGTACGGTTTCGGCGGTTAGGCGGTGTGAGACCGAAGGAAGGAAAGAGAGATAGATTGAAAAACGGCCCTTTTCAGGGCCACCACAGTGTTCGGAAGTTGAAAAGTGCGAAAGAGTCTGTGTTGCTGGTTTTTCTTTTCCTTTTTAGTCTACTTGGCCTTTTAGTTTTGTTTGGAGTTTTTTTTGACGTGGTGTGCGGTGCGGTTGGGAGGGAAGGAAGCGTGCCCTTGCGTTGTGTGAGCTCCTTCCTTCCTTCCTTCCTTCCCCTCCCTCTTTGCTTGTATGCTTCTTGTCGGTGGATGGGCTGTGTGTTGCGGCGCGGCTGAGCGCCGAGGGGTTATTTTTGAGGTGTGTTGTTGTGCGCCACGTGTGCTGGTTAATGGTCGCGAGACTGTGCGTGCGTGGAGTTGAGTGGAGGAGGTGGCCAAGTACGTGTGTACAAGATGGCGGCGCCTGTGTGTGTAAGAAGGAAAAAAAAACCGTACACAGAGAGAGAGAGAGAGAGAGAGAGAGAGAGAGAGAGAGAGAGAAAAGTGGTGCGACGAACGACTGGAATTCTGCTTTGGACGTAGGTTTGTGTGGTGGCCCTGAAAAGGGCCGATTGTGTTTTGTTTTTTGAGCCGAGGCGGCAAATGGCGCGCTGCGTGCCAAGGGAGCACGCGGCGGTTGCCGATTGCGCTGTCTCTCTTTTAGGCCTTCTTCTCGGTCTTCTTTGGCAGCAGGACGGCCTGGATGTTGGGCAGGACACCTCCCTGTGCGATGGTGACGCCCGACAAGAGCTTGTTGAGCTCCTCGTCGTTGCGTATGGCGAGCTGCAGGTGGCGCGGGATGATGCGCGTCTTCTTGTTGTCGCGGGCCGCGTTTCCGGCCAGCTCGAGCACCTCAGCCGCGAGGTACTCCATGACGGCGGCGAGGTAGACGGGCGCCCCGGCGCCGACGCGCTCGGCGTAGTTTCCCTTGCGCAGGAGGCGGTGGATTCTGCCGACCGGGAACTGGAGCCCAGCCCTGCTTGAGCGGGACTTTGACTTGCCCTTGACTTTGCCTCCCTTTCCGCGTCCGGACATGGCGATGGGCTAGTTTGGAAAGAAGCGAGAAAGAAAAAGCACAACGCCCCAAACGGTGCGAGCCGCAGCGAGTCGAGCAGCGGAGTGCGTGCCGGCGCCGGCGGGGTGGGGGTCCTTTATGGGCTCGGGTGCGGCGGCCGGTTGCGCGCGCGCCCCATTGGTCGGCGGCCGCAGCAGGGCGAGCTGGTAAAGGTGCGGCGGCGGCGTGCGGCGGGTGCCACTGTGTGGGGAGACGCTGACTGGAGCGGAGCGCCTGACTGACTGACTGACTGCGCGTGCCTGCCTGCCTGCCTGCCTGCCTGCCTGCCTGCCTGTTTGTTCGTGATGCCGCCCAAGACTAGCGGGAAAGCCGCCAAGAAGGCTGGCAAGGCGCAGAAGAACATTTCGAAGGGCGACAAGAAGAAGAAGCGCAAGAGGAAGGAGAGCTATGCCATCTACATCTACAAGGTGCTGAAGCAGGTGCACCCTGACACGGGCATCTCTTCGAAGGCGATGAGCATCATGAACAGCTTCGTGAACGACATTTTCGAGCGCATTGCGGCCGAGGCTTCTCGCCTGGCGCACTACAACAAGCGCTCGACCATCACGTCCCGCGAGATCCAGACCGCTGTGCGGCTCTTGCTGCCTGGCGAGCTGGCCAAGCACGCGGTGAGCGAGGGCACGAAGGCGGTGACCAAGTACACGAGCTCCAAGTAAGGAGGTGGCTCTTGGAAATAGGAGGCTCGTCCGCGGCGCGGCGAAGAAAAGAAAAAACGGCCCTTTTCAGGGCCACCAAAATGCCTTTGCGGGAAGGGCGGAATTGTTGTTGTTGTTGTTGTTGTTGTTGTGAGCGGGTGGACGGGCGGCACAGCTGTAGCTGTAGCTTGTGGTGTGGTGTGGTGCGGCGCCGGCGCCTTTGGTTTTGGTGTGACGTTGGGATACGCACTTTAGGCCACAGCCGGGTCGTGGGCGTGGGTGTTTCGAGACGTGTTGGTGTTAGGGGGGCGGATCGCTGGAGTTGGCTTGTTTGATATATATATTTTTTTTTTTTTTTTTGTCCCCTTTGTATGGTATGGCCGGAGGTGTGGAACGGAAAGCAAACCGCGATTGTCGGATGTCACACCGTTGGTGGCGAGGGTGAGAAACACGTTGCCGCCTACAGCTGCTTCTACGCCGAGCGGGTGGGTTAAGTTAGTAGTTGGTTGGTTGGGCGACGTAAAAGTGGAGCGTGGAGGTGTGTGTGAACGTGAGGAGACACGCATTGCATTGTATTTGTACGCGCGAGGTGAGTTAGGAGACCACGCGCCACGACGTACGGTGCCCTCTTTCGACCTGACGTCTGACGTCTGGAGGCGGTGTCGTCATTCTGGATGTACGTGTATTTTCCGCTCAGTTGAGTGAGGT
>NW_026062876.1:27500-30000 GCF_023897955.1 Schistocerca gregaria | reverse complement strand
CGCTTCGCACCGGGCTCGGCAGAACCCACTTTGGCCGCCTGGCGCCGCGCGCAGGGTGCGCCGGCGCATAGCTGGGACGCCAGCCGGGCCCGTCGGCCGGCGCTCCTGCCACTGGGCGCCCCCCACCAGCCGGCTGTAGTGCGTGCGCTCACGCAGCGCGCGGCCAGCACGCCGGGCGGCCCCCCCTCACCGGCCGGGGACTGTCCCGCCAAGCCACAGCCTCGTATCGCTTCATACCCACATGGCCAACTCAGGTTCGGGGGCATGGCGGGTACCGCCGAAACAACCGGTTCATAGATGTACCGATCGTCGCTATCACCGATGCACCTGCAGCGCGAACAACCGCTCAACAACTGATTTCCAGTTCATTTGCGGATCTTTGGCAGCAAACGTATACGTCAATCTACATTTGCGAAATCTACGATTCTGGCATGCCTGCATGTTATGTGTCACGACACGCTACATCAGCCCACATACACACTGCGGCATGTACACGAGAGAACACGTGGAAGATGGTCCGCGCACGTGTGCAATGTCCCTTGCGCGGTCGACTGTCAACCGGCCTCTGTAGCATGTCGCAGATGTGGAACGCGGTCCACCGTGCTATCATGTTGTGTGGGGCAATACGATTAAATAGGAAAACCCTCGTCGCTACATCAACAGACGGCTCACGCTGATTCCCGGCAGAGGGAGGAGGGGGGGGGGGGGGGGGGCCAACATGCAATACTTTCGTCCGTACCTACCTACCACATGTCTGTACGGCGTACAACAGTGCAATCTCGCTGTAATGGGGAGACGAGACAAGTAGCATCGTGCACAACATATGGCCCTTATGATTCGCCATTGTAGGGCGCAGCCGGTGTACGGTCAAGCATGTGCCACATTATGTCACTCAGTACGTAACGACGGATGATCAGTGTGGGTTACGCGTACATCAGCGGACAGTCCACACAGGCCGTACCACAACGTACACTGACTGCATCGACAACCGAATGCAACTGAACAGCTGCAAGGCTCATTTCACAAACAAACGCCTGACCGACCAGCTTGGAAGGGCAGGAGGGGAGGGCGATATTCGTTCTGTAGCGGTACACCCTTCCAGTGGTTAGCGGGACTGTGTAGAAAGTACGCAACACTCGAAAGACCTTTATGTGAGGGTACGCACCATGGCATCAAGAAATACACATGACACCAGAGGATCCAAGCAGTGAACTATGTTCAGAGGGTTGCTGTTAGGCAAAGCTACATTCCTGTGACGTTACATGTGACAGTTAAGGTGCAGTGTAAGTTAGGTTAAGGTGCAGCGTAAGTTAGGTTAAGGTGCAGCGTAAGTTAGGTTAAGGTGCAGCGTAAGTTAGGTTAAGGTGCAGCGTAAGTTAGGTTAAGGTGCAGCGTAACTTGGGTTAAGGTGCAGCGTAACTTGGGTTAAGGTGCAGCGTAACTTGGGTTAAGGTGCAGCGTAACTTGGGTTAAGGTGCAGCGTAAGTTAGGTTAAGGTGCAGCGTAACTTGGGTTAAGGTGCAGCGTAACTTGGGTTAAGGTGCAGCGTAACTTGGGTTAAGGTGCAGCGTAACTTGGGTTAAGGTGCAGCGTAACTTGGGTTAAGGTGCAGCGTAACTTGGGTTAAGGTGCAGCGTAACTTGGGTTAAGGTGCAGCGTAACTTGGGTTAAGGTGCAGCGTAACTTGGGTTAAGGTGCAGCGTAACTTGGGTTAAGGTGCAGCGTAACTTGGGTTAAGGTGCAGCGTAACTTGGGTTAAGGTGCAGCGTAACTTGGGTTAAGGTGCAGCGTAACTTGGGTTAAGGTGCAGCGTAACTTGGGTTAAGGTGCAGCGTAACTTGGGTTAAGGTGCAGCGTAACTTGGGTTAAGGTGCAGCGTAACTTGGGTTAAGGTGCAGCGTAACTTGGGTTAAGGTGCAGCGTAACTTAGGTTAAGGTGCCAACGTGGGTTAGGTTAAGGGGCCAACGTGGGTTAGGTTAAGGGCCAACGTGGGTTAGGTTAAGGGGCCAACGTGGGTTAGGTTAAGGGCCAACGTGGGTTAGGTTAAGGGCCAACGTGGGTTAGGTTAAGGGCCAACGTGGGTTAGGTTAAGGGCCAACGTGGGTTAGGTTAAGGGCCAACGTGGGTTAGGTTAAGGGCCAACGTGGGTTAGGTTAAGGGCCAACGTGGGTTAGGTTAAGGGCCAACGTGGGTTAGGTTAAGGGCCAACGTGGGTTAGGTTAAGGGCCAACGTGGGTTAGGTTAAGGGCCAACGTGGGTTAGGTTAAGGGCCAACGTGGGTTAGGTTAAGGGCCAACGGGGTTAGGTTAAGGGCCAACGTGGGTTAGGTTGCCAGAGATGTGTCAAATCAGGATGTACGTTTGGCTGGTGTCAGGTGGTGGGTTGGTTCGATGCCTTTATAAGGAGTGTGGCCAAAGGGTATTTTATTACTTGTACCTTTTGTGTTGTGGCGTGGCGTTGCGTCCTGTGTTGATACTGGGTGGACCACTGTGGGTGTTG
>NW_026062876.1:2500-5000 GCF_023897955.1 Schistocerca gregaria | reverse complement strand
AGCGCACGCGCCAACACGTCCGCAGAGCTGCGATACAAACCACCTGCGAGAACCGCTGGGGGCGACCGAGCAGCAGACGGCGTCGCGACGCCGAGTGCCGGGCGGCGGCGCATCCTCAACGCACACAGTCCGCAATCGGACCAGCACACTGCAGATGTCCACCGCGCTTCGCACCGGGCTCGGCAGAACCCACTTTGGCCGCCTGGCGCCGCGCGCAGGGTGCGCCGGCGCATAGCTGGGACGCCAGCCGGGCCCGTCGGCCGGCGCTCCTGCCACTGGGCGCCCCCCACCAGCCGGCTGTAGTGCGTGCGCTCACGCAGCGCGCGGCCAGCACGCCGGGCGGCCCCCCCTCACCGGCCGGGGACTGTCCCGCCAAGCCACAGCCTCGTATCGCTTCATACCCACATGGCCAACTCAGGTTCGGGGGCATGGCGGGTACCGCCGAAACAACCGGTTCATAGATGTACCGATCGTCGCTATCACCGATGCACCTGCAGCGCGAACAACCGCTCAACAACTGATTTCCAGTTCATTTGCGGATCTTTGGCAGCAAACGTATACGTCAATCTACATTTGCGAAATCTACGATTCTGGCATGCCTGCATGTTATGTGTCACGACACGCTACATCAGCCCACATACACACTGCGGCATGTACACGAGAGAACACGTGGAAGATGGTCCGCGCACGTGTGCAATGTCCCTTGCGCGGTCGACTGTCAACCGGCCTCTGTAGCATGTCGCAGATGTGGAACGCGGTCCACCGTGCTATCATGTTGTGTGGGGCAATACGATTAAATAGGAAAACCCTCGTCGCTACATCAACAGACGGCTCACGCTGATTCCCGGCAGAGGGAGGAGGGGGGGGGGGGGGGGCCAACATGCAATACTTTCGTCCGTACCTACCTACCACATGTCTGTACGGCGTACAACAGTGCAATCTCGCTGTAATGGGGAGACGAGACAAGTAGCATCGTGCACAACATATGGCCCTTATGATTCGCCATTGTAGGGCGCAGCCGGTGTACGGTCAAGCATGTGCCACATTATGTCACTCAGTACGTAACGACGGATGATCAGTGTGGGTTACGCGTACATCAGCGGACAGTCCACACAGGCCGTACCACAACGTACACTGACTGCATCGACAACCGAATGCAACTGAACAGCTGCAAGGCTCATTTCACAAACAAACGCCTGACCGACCAGCTTGGAAGGGCAGGAGGGGAGGGCGATATTCGTTCTGTAGCGGTACACCCTTCCAGTGGTTAGCGGGACTGTGTAGAAAGTACGCAACACTCGAAAGACCTTTATGTGAGGGTACGCACCATGGCATCAAGAAATACACATGACACCAGAGGATCCAAGCAGTGAACTATGTTCAGAGGGTTGCTGTTAGGCAAAGCTACATTCCTGTGACGTTACATGTGACAGTTAAGGTGCAGTGTAAGTTAGGTTAAGGTGCAGCGTAAGTTAGGTTAAGGTGCAGTGTAAGTTAGGTTAAGGTGCAGCGTAAGTTAGGTTAAGGTGCAGCGTAAGTTAGGTTAAGGTGCAGCGTAAGTTAGGTTAAGGTGCAGCGTAACTTGGGTTAAGGTGCAGCGTAACTTGGGTTAAGGTGCAGCGTAACTTGGGTTAAGGTGCAGCGTAACTTGGGTTAAGGTGCAGCGTAACTTGGGTTAAGGTGCAGCGTAACTTGGGTTAAGGTGCAGCGTAACTTGGGTTAAGGTGCAGCGTAACTTGGGTTAAGGTGCAGCGTAACTTGGGTTAAGGTGCAGCGTAACTTGGGTTAAGGTGCAGCGTAACTTGGGTTAAGGTGCAGCGTAACTTGGGTTAAGGTGCAGCGTAACTTGGGTTAAGGTGCAGCGTAACTTGGGTTAAGGTGCAGCGTAACTTGGGTTAAGGTGCAGCGTAACTTGGGTTAAGGTGCAGCGTAACTTGGGTTAAGGTGCAGCGTAACTTGGGTTAAGGTGCAGCGTAACTTGGGTTAAGGTGCAGCGTAACTTGGGTTAAGGTGCAGCGTAACTTGGGTTAAGGTGCAGCGTAACTTGGGTTAAGGTGCAGCGTAACTTGGGTTAAGGTGCAGCGTAACTTGGGTTAAGGTGCAGCGTAACTTGGGTTAAGGTGCAGCGTAACTTGGGTTAAGGTGCAGCGTAACTTGGGTTAAGGTGCAGCGTAACTTGGGTTAAGGTGCAGCGTAACTTGGGTTAAGGTGCAGCGTAACTTAGGTTAAGGTGCCAACGTGGGTTAGGTTAAGGGGCCAACGTGGGTTAGGTTAAGGGCCAACGTGGGTTAGGTTAAGGGCCAACGTGGGTTAGGTTAAGGGCCAACGTGGGTTAGGTTAAGGGCCAACGTGGGTTAGGTTAAGGGCCAACGTGGGTTAGGTTAAGGGCCAACGTGGGTTAGGTTAAGGGCCAACGTGGGTTAGGTTAAGGGCCAACGTGGGTTAGGTTAAGGGCCAACGTGGGTTAGGTTAAGGGCCAACGTGGGTTAGGTTAAGGGCC
>NW_026062875.1:12500-20000 GCF_023897955.1 Schistocerca gregaria | reverse complement strand
CCTAACTCAATTTGTCCCTTAACCTAACTCAATTTGTCCCTTAACCTAACTCAATTTGTCCCTTAACCTAACTCAATTTGTCCCTTAACCTAACTCAATTTGTCCCTTAACCTAACTCAATTTGTCCCTTAACCTAACTCAATTTGTCCCTTAACCTAACTCAATTTGTCCCTTAACCTAACTCAATTTGTCCCTTAACCTAACTCAATTTGTCCCTTAACCTAACTCAAGTTGTCCCTTAACCTAACTCAAGTTGTCCCTTAACCTAACTCAAGTTGTCCCTTAACCTAACTCAAGTTGTCCCTTAACCTAACTCAAGTTGTCCCTTAACCTAACTCAAGTTGTCCCTTAACCTAACTCAAGTTGTCCCTTAACCTAACTCAAGTTGTCCCTTAACCTAACTCAAGTTGTCCCTTAACCTAACTCAAGTTGTCCCTTAACCTAACTCAAGTTGTCCCTTAACCTAACTCAAGTTGTCCCTTAACCTAACTCAAGTTGTCCCTTAACCTAACTCAAGTTGTCCCTTAACCTAACTCAAGTTGTCCCTTAACCTAACTCAAGTTGTCCCTTAACCTAACTCAAGTTGTCCCTTAACCTAACTCAAGTTGTCCCTTAACCTAACTCAAGTTGTCCCTTAACCTAACTCAAGTTGTCCCTTAACCTAACTCAAGTTGTCCCTTAACCTAACTCAAGTTGTCCCTTAACCTAACTCAAGTTGTCCCTTAACCTAACTCAAGTTGTCCCTTAACCTAACTCAAGTTGTCCCTTAACCTAACTCAAGTTGTCCCTTAACCTAACTCAAGTTGTCCCTTAACCTAACTCAAGTTGTCCCTTAACCTAACTCAATTTGTCCCTTAACCTAACCCACGTTGTCCCTTAACCTAACTCAAGTTGTCCCTTAACCTAACTCAAGTTGTCCCTTAACCTAACTCAAGTTGTCCCTTAACCTAACTCAAGTTGTCCCTTAACCTAACTCAAGTTGTCCCTTAACCTAACTCAAGTTGTCCCTTAACCTAACTCAAGTTGTCCCTTAACCTAACTCAAGTTGTCCCTTAACCTAACTCAAGTTGTCCCTTAACCTAACTCAAGTTGTCCCTTAACCTAACTCAAGTTGTCCCTTAACCTAACTCAAGTTGTCCCTTAACCTAACTCAAGTTGTCCCTTAACCTAACTCAAGTTGTCCCTTAACCTAACTCAAGTTGTCCCTTAACCTAACTCAATTTGTCCCTTAACCTAACTCAATTTGTCCCTTAACCTAACTCAATTTGTCCCTTAACCTAACTCAATTTGTCCCTTAACCTAACTCAATTTGTCCCTTAACCTAACTCAATTTGTCCCTTAACCTAACTCAATTTGTCCCTTAACCTAACTCAATTTGTCCCTTAACCTAACTCAATTTGTCCCTTAACCTAACTCAATTTGTCCCTTAACCTAACTCAATTTGTCCCTTAACCTAACTCAATTTGTCCCTTAACCTAACTCAAGTTGTCCCTTAACCTAACTCAAGTTGTCCCTTAACCTAACTCAATTTGTCCCTTAACCTAACCCACGTTGTCCCTTAACCTAACTCAAGTTGTCCCTTAACCTAACTCAAGTTGTCCCTTAACCTAACTCAAGTTGTCCCTTAACCTAACTCAAGTTGTCCCTTAACCTAACCGACGTTGTCCCTTAACCTAACCGACGTTGTCCCTTAACCTAACCCACGTTGTCCCTTAACCTAACCCACGTTGTCCCTTAACCTAACCCACGTTGTCCCTTAACCTAACCCACGTTGTCCCTTAACCTAACCCACGTTGTCCCTTAACCTAACCCACGTTGTCCCTTAACCTAACCCACGTTGTCCCTTAACCTAACCCACGTTGTCCCTTAACCTAACCCACGTTGTCCCTTAACCTAACCCACGTTGTCCCTTAACCTAACCCACGTTGTCCCTTAACCTAACCCACGTTGTCCCTTAACCTAACCCACGTTGTCCCTTAACCTAACCCACGTTGTCCCTTAACCTAACCCACGTTGTCCCTTAACCTAACCCACGTTGTCCCTTAACCTAACCCACGTTGTCCCTTAACCTAACCCACGTTGTCCCTTAACCTAACCCACGTTGTCCCTTAACCTAACCCACGTTGTCCCTTAACCTAACCCACGTTGTCCCTTAACCTAACCCACGTTGTCCCTTAACCTAACCCACGTTGTCCCTTAACCTAACCCACGTTGTCCCTTAACCTAACCCACGTTGTCCCTTAACCTAACCCACGTTGTCCCTTAACCTAACCCACGTTGTCCCTTTGCCTAACATAGTTCACTGCTCGGAATCTCTGGTGTCGTTGTTATCCTCATGTAGATGTCTTGCGAGTGTTGCTTACTTTCCACATATTCCTGCTATCCACTGTCAATTGTACTGCAATAGGACTATATCGCCGACCCCCCCCCTCCCCCCCCTCTGTCCCCCTCTGTCCCCCTCTTTGTGTCTCTGTCCTCTCAAGCTGGTCGGTCTGGCGTTTGAGTGTTAAATGAGCCTCGCAGCTGTTCAGTTGCATTCAGATGTCGACGCCCTCAGTGTACGTCGTGGTATGGTCTGTGTCCATTGTCCGCTGATGTCGTACGCGTAACCCACACGCTGTACCGATCATCGGTCGTTACGTACAGAGTGAAGTAGTGTGATACGTGTGACCGTACGCTGGCTGTGCCCAACGGTGTCGAATCTCAATTTCCATATGTTGTGCTTGATGCTACTTGTCTCGTCTCCCAATAACAGCTAGGTTGCACTGTGGTACGCCGTAGAGGCGTGTGGGAGGAACGTACGAACGCATTGTATGTCACCCTGGGTCGCTGGGGGTGGTGGTGCGGTGAGTCAGGTCAGGTCAGGTCAGCGTGAGCCGTCTGATGTAGTGACGCGTGTATTCCGACTTTGTCGTATTGCCTCACACAAAGTGCTACCCTGGTGGACCGCGTTCCATATCTGGGACATGCCGCAGATGCCGGTTGACAGTGGATCGCGGAAGGTACATCGCATACGTGCGCGGGCCACCTTCCACGTGTTCTCTTCTGCACATGTCGCAGTGTGTATGTGGTCTGATGTAGCGTGTCGTGACACATGACATCCTGGCATGCAAGAATTGTTGAATTCGCAAATGTAGGTGGACATCTACGTTTACTGCCCAAGATACGCAAATGAACTGGAAATCCGTTGTTGAGCGGTTGTTCACGCTGGAGGTGAATCTGTGATGGCGACGATCGGTACAGCTATTAACCGGTTGTTTCAGCGGTACCCGCCACATCCACACGCGTGACTAGGCCCATGTGGGTATGAAGCGATACGCGGCGGTGGCTTGGTGGGACTGTTCCCGGCCGGTGAAGGGGGGCCGCCCGGCGTGTTGGCCGCGCGCTGCGTGGGCGCACGCGCAACAGGCGGCTGGTGGGGGGCGCCGAGTGGCAGGAGCGCCAGCCGACGGGCCCGGCAGGCGGCGCAGCTACGCTGCGGCGCACCCTGCACGCGGCGCCTGGCGGCCAAAGTTGGTTCAGCCGAGCCCGGTGCGAAGCGCGGTGGACATCTGCAGTGTGCTGGTCTGATTGAGGACTGTGTGCGTTGAGGATGCGCCGCCGCCTGGCACTCGGCGCCGCGACGCCGTCTGCTGCTCGGTCGCCCCAGCGGTTCTCGCAGGTGGTTTGTATCGCAGTTGTGCGGACGTGTTGGCGCGTGCGCTGTGCTGGGAGAGTTCGCTTCTGCACCCAAGTGGGGCTTTGCCCTTGTGTGGCGCTGGCGTTGGAGCTGCCGGTCACCATAGGTGGCGCGTGTTGTCTCCCGCCGGCAATGCCACGACAGCACGCTCCCGGGCCTCTGTCGGCAGCGGCAAGCTCAGTTGGGAGCAAGGGTGTTCGCACTAAAACCGTCTACTCGCCTAACTCCGGGCGATTGCGCCTCTCTCGAAACCGACCAAGTACCTAGGACGGCGCTGCGCGCCGCCGGGACCTGAGAGGGTTTCGAGGTGTATCGTGCAGGGGAGCTCGGCCTCCTCCTGTTTGCAGAATAATTGAGCGGACGCTTGCGTGTTCGCGCGGGCCCCCGGGACACACTCCCGGGCGGCCGGCTGCTCAGCTCTAGTTGACGCAGCTCCCTGGTTGATCCTGCCAGTAGTCATATGCTTGTCTCAAAGATTAAGCCATGCATGTCTCAGTACAAGCCGCATTAAGGTGAAACCGCGAATGGCTCATTAAATCAGTTATGGTTCCTTAGATCGTACCCACGTTACTTGGATAACTGTGGTAATTCTAGAGCTAATACATGCAAACAGAGTCCCGACCAGAGATGGAAGGGACGCTTTTATTAGATCAAAACCAATCGGATTGGCTTGTCTGGTCCGTTTGCCTTGGTGACTCTGAATAACTTTGGGCTGATCGCACGGTCCTCGTACCGGCGACGCATCTTTCAAATGTCTGCCTTATCAACTGTCGATGGTAGGTTCTGCGCCTACCATGGTTGTAACGGGTAACGGGGAATCAGGGTTCGATTCCGGAGAGGGAGCCTGAGAAACGGCTACCACATCCAAGGAAGGCAGCAGGCGCGCAAATTACCCACTCCCGGCACGGGGAGGTAGTGACGAAAAATAACGATACGGGACTCATCCGAGGCCCCGTAATCGGAATGAGTACACTTTAAATCCTTTAACGAGTATCTATTGGAGGGCAAGTCTGGTGCCAGCAGCCGCGGTAATTCCAGCTCCAATAGCGTATATTAAAGTTGTTGCGGTTAAAAAGCTCGTAGTTGGATTTGTGTCCCACGCTGTTGGTTCACCGCCCGTCGGTGTTTAACTGGCATGTATCGTGGGACGTCCTGCCGGTGGGGCGAGCCGAAGGGGTGCTTTCGCGTCCCGAGGCGGACCCCGTTTAAATCCTACCAGGGTGCTCTTTGTTGAGTGTCTCGGTGGGCCGGCACGTTTACTTTGAACAAATTAGAGTGCTTAAAGCAGGCAAGCCCGCCTGAATACTGTGTGCATGGAATAATGGAATAGGACCTCGGTTCTATTTTGTTGGTTTTCGGAACCCGAGGTAATGATTAATAGGGACAGGCGGGGGCATTCGTATTGCGACGTTAGAGGTGAAATTCTTGGATCGTCGCAAGACGAACAGAAGCGAAAGCATTTGCCAAGTATGTTTTCATTAATCAAGAACGAAAGTTAGAGGTTCGAAGGCGATCAGATACCGCCCTAGTTCTAACCATAAACGATGCCAGCCAGCGATCCGCCGCAGTTCCTCCGATGACTCGGCGGGCAGCCTCCGGGAAACCAAAGCTTTTGGGTTCCGGGGGAAGTATGGTTGCAAAGCTGAAACTTAAAGGAATTGACGGAAGGGCACCACCAGGAGTGGAGCCTGCGGCTTAATTTGACTCAACACGGGAAACCTCACCAGGCCCGGACACCGGAAGGATTGACAGATTGATAGCTCTTTCTTGATTCGGTGGGTGGTGGTGCATGGCCGTTCTTAGTTGGTGGAGCGATTTGTCTGGTTAATTCCGATAACGAACGAGACTCTAGCCTGCTAACTAGTCGCGTGACATCCTTCGTGCTGTCAGCGATTACTTTTCTTCTTAGAGGGACAGGCGGCTTCTAGCCGCACGAGATTGAGCAATAACAGGTCTGTGATGCCCTTAGATGTTCTGGGCCGCACGCGCGCTACACTGAAGGAATCAGCGTGTCTTCCTAGGCCGAAAGGTCGGGGTAACCCGCTGAACCTCCTTCGTGCTAGGGATTGGGGCTTGCAATTGTTCCCCATGAACGAGGAATTCCCAGTAAGCGCGAGTCATAAGCTCGCGTTGATTACGTCCCTGCCCTTTGTACACACCGCCCGTCGCTACTACCGATTGAATGATTTAGTGAGGTCTTCGGACTGGTACGCGGCATCGACTCTGTCGTTGCCGATGCTACCGGAAAGATGACCAAACTTGATCATTTAGAGGAAGTAAAAGTCGTAACAAGGTTTCCGTAGGTGAACCTGCGGAAGGATCATTACCGACTAGACTGCATGTCTTTCGATGTGCGTGTCGTGTCGCGCAACACGCTACCTGTACGGCAGTGGCCGTGCGCCGCGTGCGGAACCACGCGTGCCTCTCAAAACTAGCGGAAGTGTTGTTGTTGTGTGGTACGAGCGCTGAAGCTCTGGAGCGGCTGGCCTGCGGTACCTGGCGCCTGGCGCCGGTTTTGAATGACGTTCGCCCGAGTGCCTGTCCGCTCCGGTGTGGAGCCGTACGACGCCCATCGGCTGTGAGGCCGTTGGACACAAAAAAAATAGTGGAACAGGGGCCGTCAGACGCCTCAGTCCCGCAAATGCTACTGTCTTGAAAGAGACAGTGGGAGACTGAAAAGGAAAAGATCACCCAGGACGGTGGATCACTCGGCTCGTGGGTCGATGAAGAACGCAGCAAATTGCGCGTCGACATGTGAACTGCAGGACACATGAACATCGACGTTTCGAACGCACATTGCGGTCCATGGATTCCGTTCCCGGGCCACGTCTGGCTGAGGGTCGGCTACGTATACTGAAGCGCGCGGCGTTTGTCCCGCTTCGGAGACGTGGGAGTGTCGTGGTCGCCTGTGTGGCCGGCCGCGTCTCCTTAAACGTGCGATGCGCGCCCGTCGCCTGGCGGTTCGCATACCGGTACTTTCTCGGTAGCGTGCACAGCCGGCTGGCGGTGTGGCGTGCGACACCTCGTACAACGACCTCAGAGCAGGCGAGACTACCCGCTGAATTTAAGCATATTACTAAGCGGAGGAAAAGAAACTAACAAGGATTCCCCCAGTAGCGGCGAGCGAACAGGGAAGAGTCCAGCACCGAACCCCGCAGGCTGCCGCCTGTCGTGGCATGTGGTGTTTGGGAGGGTCCACTACCCCGACGCCTCGCGCCGAGCCCAAGTCCAACTTGAATGAGGCCACGGCCCGTAGAGGGTGCCAGGCCCGTAGCGGCCGGTGCGAGCGTCGGCGGGACCTCTCCTTCGAGTCGGGTTGCTTGAGAGTGCAGCTCCAAGTGGGTGGTAAACTCCATCTGAGACTAAATATGACCACGAGACCGATAGCGAACAAGTACCGTGAGGGAAAGTTGAAAAGAACTTTGAAGAGAGAGTTCAAAAGTACGTGAAACCGTTCTGGGGTAAACGTGAGAAGTCCGAAAGGTCGAACGGGTGAGATTCACGCCCATCCGGCCACTGGCCCCCGCCCTCGGCAGATGGGGCCGGCCGCCCGCGCGGAGCAATCCGCGGCGGGGTCGTGTCCGGTTGCCTTTCCACTCGCCGCGGGGTGGGGCCGTTCCGGTGTGCGGTGGGCCGCACTTCTCCCCTAGTAGGACGTCGCGACCCGCTGGGTGCCGGCCTACGGCCCGGGTGCGCAGCCTGTCCTTCCGCGGGCCTCGGTTCGCGTCTGTTGGGCAGAGCCCCGGTGTCCTGGCTGGCTGCTCGGCGGTATATCTGGAGGAGTCGATTCGCCCCTTTGGGCGCTCGGGCTCCCGGCAAGC
>NW_026062875.1:0-7500 GCF_023897955.1 Schistocerca gregaria | reverse complement strand
CTTGCTACAAGCATCGAACCGACGTGACGTATCTGACGGTGACTCAGGCATCCGTGTACTGCCACCACTATCCACCCCCCCCCCCTCTCTCTCTCTGCCCCCTTCCCACACAATACCAAATTTAACCAACTTTATCGCTTAACCTAACTGTGGCTGTACCAGTTTATCGCTTAACCTAACTGTGGCTGTACCAGTTTATCGCTTAACCTAACTGTGGCTGTACCAGTTTATCGCTTAACCTAACTGTGGCTGTACCAGTTTATCGCTTAACCTAACTGTGGCTGTACCAGTTTATCGCTTAACCTAACTGTGGCTGTACCAGTTTATCGCTTAACCTAACTGTGGCTGTACCAGTTTATCGCTTAACCTAACTGTGGCTGTACCAGTTTATCGCTTAACCTAACTGTGGCTGTACCAGATTATCGCTTAACCTAACTGTGGCTGTACCAGATTATCGCTTAACCTAACTGTGGCTGTACCAGATTATAGCTTAACCTAACTCAATTTGTCCCTTAACCTAACTCAATTTGTCCCTTAACCTAACTCAATTTGTCCCTTAACCTAACTCAATTTGTCCCTTAACCTAACTCAATTTGTCCCTTAACCTAACTCAATTTGTCCCTTAACCTAACTCAATTTGTCCCTTAACCTAACTCAATTTGTCCCTTAACCTAACTCAATTTGTCCCTTAACCTAACTCAATTTGTCCCTTAACCTAACTCAATTTGTCCCTTAACCTAACTCAATTTGTCCCTTAACCTAACTCAAGTTGTCCCTTAACCTAACTCAAGTTGTCCCTTAACCTAACTCAAGTTGTCCCTTAACCTAACTCAAGTTGTCCCTTAACCTAACTCAAGTTGTCCCTTAACCTAACTCAAGTTGTCCCTTAACCTAACTCAAGTTGTCCCTTAACCTAACTCAAGTTGTCCCTTAACCTAACTCAAGTTGTCCCTTAACCTAACTCAAGTTGTCCCTTAACCTAACTCAAGTTGTCCCTTAACCTAACTCAAGTTGTCCCTTAACCTAACTCAAGTTGTCCCTTAACCTAACTCAAGTTGTCCCTTAACCTAACTCAAGTTGTCCCTTAACCTAACTCAAGTTGTCCCTTAACCTAACTCAAGTTGTCCCTTAACCTAACTCAAGTTGTCCCTTAACCTAACTCAAGTTGTCCCTTAACCTAACTCAAGTTGTCCCTTAACCTAACTCAAGTTGTCCCTTAACCTAACTCAAGTTGTCCCTTAACCTAACTCAAGTTGTCCCTTAACCTAACTCAAGTTGTCCCTTAACCTAACTCAAGTTGTCCCTTAACCTAACTCAAGTTGTCCCTTAACCTAACTCAAGTTGTCCCTTAACCTAACTCAATTTGTCCCTTAACCTAACCCACGTTGTCCCTTAACCTAACTCAAGTTGTCCCTTAACCTAACTCAAGTTGTCCCTTAACCTAACTCAAGTTGTCCCTTAACCTAACTCAAGTTGTCCCTTAACCTAACTCAAGTTGTCCCTTAACCTAACTCAAGTTGTCCCTTAACCTAACTCAAGTTGTCCCTTAACCTAACTCAAGTTGTCCCTTAACCTAACTCAAGTTGTCCCTTAACCTAACTCAAGTTGTCCCTTAACCTAACTCAAGTTGTCCCTTAACCTAACTCAAGTTGTCCCTTAACCTAACTCAAGTTGTCCCTTAACCTAACTCAAGTTGTCCCTTAACCTAACTCAAGTTGTCCCTTAACCTAACTCAATTTGTCCCTTAACCTAACTCAATTTGTCCCTTAACCTAACTCAATTTGTCCCTTAACCTAACTCAATTTGTCCCTTAACCTAACTCAATTTGTCCCTTAACCTAACTCAATTTGTCCCTTAACCTAACTCAATTTGTCCCTTAACCTAACTCAATTTGTCCCTTAACCTAACTCAATTTGTCCCTTAACCTAACTCAATTTGTCCCTTAACCTAACTCAATTTGTCCCTTAACCTAACTCAATTTGTCCCTTAACCTAACTCAAGTTGTCCCTTAACCTAACTCAAGTTGTCCCTTAACCTAACTCAATTTGTCCCTTAACCTAACCCACGTTGTCCCTTAACCTAACTCAAGTTGTCCCTTAACCTAACTCAAGTTGTCCCTTAACCTAACTCAAGTTGTCCCTTAACCTAACTCAAGTTGTCCCTTAACCTAACCGACGTTGTCCCTTAACCTAACCGACGTTGTCCCTTAACCTAACCCACGTTGTCCCTTAACCTAACCCACGTTGTCCCTTAACCTAACCCACGTTGTCCCTTAACCTAACCCACGTTGTCCCTTAACCTAACCCACGTTGTCCCTTAACCTAACCCACGTTGTCCCTTAACCTAACCCACGTTGTCCCTTAACCTAACCCACGTTGTCCCTTAACCTAACCCACGTTGTCCCTTAACCTAACCCACGTTGTCCCTTAACCTAACCCACGTTGTCCCTTAACCTAACCCACGTTGTCCCTTAACCTAACCCACGTTGTCCCTTAACCTAACCCACGTTGTCCCTTAACCTAACCCACGTTGTCCCTTAACCTAACCCACGTTGTCCCTTAACCTAACCCACGTTGTCCCTTAACCTAACCCACGTTGTCCCTTAACCTAACCCACGTTGTCCCTTAACCTAACCCACGTTGTCCCTTAACCTAACCCACGTTGTCCCTTAACCTAACCCACGTTGTCCCTTAACCTAACCCACGTTGTCCCTTAACCTAACCCACGTTGTCCCTTTGCCTAACATAGTTCACTGCTCGGAATCTCTGGTGTCGTTGTTATCCTCATG
Organism: Schistocerca gregaria; assembly: GCF_023897955.1. Taxonomy (NCBI): domain Eukaryota; kingdom Metazoa; phylum Arthropoda; class Insecta; order Orthoptera; family Acrididae; genus Schistocerca; species Schistocerca gregaria. Next base: position 4,712 of record NW_026062875.1, on the reverse strand, counting down.
TAGATGTCTTGCGAGTGTTGCTTACTTTCCACATATTCCTGCTATCCACTGTCAATTGTACTGCAATAGGACTATATCGCCGACCCCCCCCCTCCCCCCCCTCTGTCCCCCTCTGTCCCCCTCTTTGTGTCTCTGTCCTCTCAAGCTGGTCGGTCTGGCGTTTGAGTGTTAAATGAGCCTCGCAGCTGTTCAGTTGCATTCAGATGTCGACGCCCTCAGTGTACGTCGTGGTATGGTCTGTGTCCATTGTCCGCTGATGTCGTACGCGTAACCCACACGCTGTACCGATCATCGGTCGTTACGTACAGAGTGAAGTAGTGTGATACGTGTGACCGTACGCTGGCTGTGCCCAACGGTGTCGAATCTCAATTTCCATATGTTGTGCTTGATGCTACTTGTCTCGTCTCCCAATAACAGCTAGGTTGCACTGTGGTACGCCGTAGAGGCGTGTGGGAGGAACGTACGAACGCATTGTATGTCACCCTGGGTCGCTGGGGGTGGTGGTGCGGTGAGTCAGGTCAGGTCAGGTCAGCGTGAGCCGTCTGATGTAGTGACGCGTGTATTCCGACTTTGTCGTATTGCCTCACACAAAGTGCTACCCTGGTGGACCGCGTTCCATATCTGGGACATGCCGCAGATGCCGGTTGACAGTGGATCGCGGAAGGTACATCGCATACGTGCGCGGGCCACCTTCCACGTGTTCTCTTCTGCACATGTCGCAGTGTGTATGTGGTCTGATGTAGCGTGTCGTGACACATGACATCCTGGCATGCAAGAATTGTTGAATTCGCAAATGTAGGTGGACATCTACGTTTACTGCCCAAGATACGCAAATGAACTGGAAATCCGTTGTTGAGCGGTTGTTCACGCTGGAGGTGAATCTGTGATGGCGACGATCGGTACAGCTATTAACCGGTTGTTTCAGCGGTACCCGCCACATCCACACGCGTGACTAGGCCCATGTGGGTATGAAGCGATACGCGGCGGTGGCTTGGTGGGACTGTTCCCGGCCGGTGAAGGGGGGCCGCCCGGCGTGTTGGCCGCGCGCTGCGTGGGCGCACGCGCAACAGGCGGCTGGTGGGGGCGCCGAGTGGCAGGAGCGCCAGCCGACGGGCCCGGCAGGCGGCGCAGCTACGCTGCGGCGCACCCTGCACGCGGCGCCTGGCGGCCAAAGTTGGTTCAGCCGAGCCCGGTGCGAAGCGCGGTGGACATCTGCAGTGTGCTGGTCTGATTGAGGACTGTGTGCGTTGAGGATGCGCCGCCGCCTGGCACTCGGCGCCGCGACGCCGTCTGCTGCTCGGTCGCCCCAGCGGTTCTCGCAGGTGGTTTGTATCGCAGTTGTGCGGACGTGTTGGCGCGTGCGCTGTGCTGGGAAACACGCGATCTAGTGTCCAAGTGGGGCTTTGCCCTTGTGTGGCGCTGGCGTTGGAGCTGCCGGTCACCATAGGTGGCGCGTGTTGTCTCCCGCCGGCAATGCCACGACAGCACGCTCCCGGGCCTCTGTCGGCAGCGGCAAGCTCAGTTGGGAGCAAGGGTGTTCGCACTAAAACCGTCTACTCGCCTAACTCCGGGCGATTGCGCCTCTCTCGAAACCGACCAAGTACCTAGGACGGCGCTGCGCGCCGCCGGGACCTGAGAGGGTTTCGAGGTGTATCGTGCAGGGGAGCTCGGCCTCCTCCTGTTTGCAGAATAATTGAGCGGACGCTTGCGTGTTCGCGCGGGCCCCCGGGACACACTCCCGGGCGGCCGGCTGCTCAGCTCTAGTTGACGCAGCTCCCTGGTTGATCCTGCCAGTAGTCATATGCTTGTCTCAAAGATTAAGCCATGCATGTCTCAGTACAAGCCGCATTAAGGTGAAACCGCGAATGGCTCATTAAATCAGTTATGGTTCCTTAGATCGTACCCACGTTACTTGGATAACTGTGGTAATTCTAGAGCTAATACATGCAAACAGAGTCCCGACCAGAGATGGAAGGGACGCTTTTATTAGATCAAAACCAATCGGATTGGCTTGTCTGGTCCGTTTGCCTTGGTGACTCTGAATAACTTTGGGCTGATCGCACGGTCCTCGTACCGGCGACGCATCTTTCAAATGTCTGCCTTATCAACTGTCGATGGTAGGTTCTGCGCCTACCATGGTTGTAACGGGTAACGGGGAATCAGGGTTCGATTCCGGAGAGGGAGCCTGAGAAACGGCTACCACATCCAAGGAAGGCAGCAGGCGCGCAAATTACCCACTCCCGGCACGGGGAGGTAGTGACGAAAAATAACGATACGGGACTCATCCGAGGCCCCGTAATCGGAATGAGTACACTTTAAATCCTTTAACGAGTATCTATTGGAGGGCAAGTCTGGTGCCAGCAGCCGCGGTAATTCCAGCTCCAATAGCGTATATTAAAGTTGTTGCGGTTAAAAAGCTCGTAGTTGGATTTGTGTCCCACGCTGTTGGTTCACCGCCCGTCGGTGTTTAACTGGCATGTATCGTGGGACGTCCTGCCGGTGGGGCGAGCCGAAGGGGTGCTTTCGCGTCCCGAGGCGGACCCCGTTTAAATCCTACCAGGGTGCTCTTTGTTGAGTGTCTCGGTGGGCCGGCACGTTTACTTTGAACAAATTAGAGTGCTTAAAGCAGGCAAGCCCGCCTGAATACTGTGTGCATGGAATAATGGAATAGGACCTCGGTTCTATTTTGTTGGTTTTCGGAACCCGAGGTAATGATTAATAGGGACAGGCGGGGGCATTCGTATTGCGACGTTAGAGGTGAAATTCTTGGATCGTCGCAAGACGAACAGAAGCGAAAGCATTTGCCAAGTATGTTTTCATTAATCAAGAACGAAAGTTAGAGGTTCGAAGGCGATCAGATACCGCCCTAGTTCTAACCATAAACGATGCCAGCCAGCGATCCGCCGCAGTTCCTCCGATGACTCGGCGGGCAGCCTCCGGGAAACCAAAGCTTTTGGGTTCCGGGGGAAGTATGGTTGCAAAGCTGAAACTTAAAGGAATTGACGGAAGGGCACCACCAGGAGTGGAGCCTGCGGCTTAATTTGACTCAACACGGGAAACCTCACCAGGCCCGGACACCGGAAGGATTGACAGATTGATAGCTCTTTCTTGATTCGGTGGGTGGTGGTGCATGGCCGTTCTTAGTTGGTGGAGCGATTTGTCTGGTTAATTCCGATAACGAACGAGACTCTAGCCTGCTAACTAGTCGCGTGACATCCTTCGTGCTGTCAGCGATTACTTTTCTTCTTAGAGGGACAGGCGGCTTCTAGCCGCACGAGATTGAGCAATAACAGGTCTGTGATGCCCTTAGATGTTCTGGGCCGCACGCGCGCTACACTGAAGGAATCAGCGTGTCTTCCTAGGCCGAAAGGTCGGGGTAACCCGCTGAACCTCCTTCGTGCTAGGGATTGGGGCTTGCAATTGTTCCCCATGAACGAGGAATTCCCAGTAAGCGCGAGTCATAAGCTCGCGTTGATTACGTCCCTGCCCTTTGTACACACCGCCCGTCGCTACTACCGATTGAATGATTTAGTGAGGTCTTCGGACTGGTACGCGGCATCGACTCTGTCGTTGCCGATGCTACCGGAAAGATGACCAAACTTGATCATTTAGAGGAAGTAAAAGTCGTAACAAGGTTTCCGTAGGTGAACCTGCGGAAGGATCATTACCGACTAGACTGCATGTCTTTCGATGTGCGTGTCGTGTCGCGCAACACGCTACCTGTACGGCAGTGGCCGTGCGCCGCGTGCGGAACCACGCGTGCCTCTCAAAACTAGCGGAAGTGTTGTTGTTGTGTGGTACGAGCGCTGAAGCTCTGGAGCGGCTGGCCTGCGGTACCTGGCGCCTGGCGCCGGTTTTGAATGACGTTCGCCCGAGTGCCTGTCCGCTCCGGTGTGGAGCCGTACGACGCCCATCGGCTGTGAGGCCGTTGGACACAAAAAAAATAGTGGAACAGGGGCCGTCAGACGCCTCAGTCCCGCAAATGCTACTGTCTTGAAAGAGACAGTGGGAGACTGAAAAGGAAAAGATCACCCAGGACGGTGGATCACTCGGCTCGTGGGTCGATGAAGAACGCAGCAAATTGCGCGTCGACATGTGAACTGCAGGACACATGAACATCGACGTTTCGAACGCACATTGCGGTCCATGGATTCCGTTCCCGGGCCACGTCTGGCTGAGGGTCGGCTACGTATACTGAAGCGCGCGGCGTTTGTCCCGCTTCGGAGACGTGGGAGTGTCGTGGTCGCCTGTGTGGCCGGCCGCGTCTCCTTAAACGTGCGATGCGCGCCCGTCGCCTGGCGGTTCGCATACCGGTACTTTCTCGGTAGCGTGCACAGCCGGCTGGCGGTGTGGCGTGCGACACCTCGTACAACGACCTCAGAGCAGGCGAGACTACCCGCTGAATTTAAGCATATTACTAAGCGGAGGAAAAGAAACTAACAAGGATTCCCCCAGTAGCGGCGAGCGAACAGGGAAGAGTCCAGCACCGAACCCCGCAGGCTGCCGCCTGTCGTGGCATGTGGTGTTTGGGAGGGTCCACTACCCCGACGCCTCGCGCCGAGCCCAAGTCCAACTTGAATGAGGCCACGGCCCGTAGAGGGTGCCAGGCCCGTAGCGGCCGGTGCGAGCGTCGGCGGGACCTCTCCTTCGAGTCGGGTTGCTTGAGAGTGCAGCTCCAAGTGGGTGGTAAACTCCATCTGACACTAAATATG
>NW_026062874.1:0-5000 GCF_023897955.1 Schistocerca gregaria | reverse complement strand
GAAGATAGGACGGAAGCACGTGCAATGCCAACAGTACGTGCGCCATCTGTAGGTGCCCCGCGACATGACGTGGTGCAACGACGGTACCGCCACCTGGGGGAGGCCACGCGGACTAAGCCATGTATGGGGCCCACAGTGCTCATTTGCCGAGCCCACCCACACAAAACCTGCACCCCCCTCCAGCGCAGGAGCCGCAACCCGGGTGCGTACGCCGCACCAAGTGCTCCACCCGCGACCGTACGTGCCCCGCCGAAATCGCAACTCCGGCGGATGAACGGCGGACTTTTCTCGCAGTCGTAAGTTGCAATCCACCCCTATATCTTGCGTCTCATGAAGAGTTATATCAAGTATGCCAAATTCCCGCTGTCCCTATACATGCGGTAAGTTCGTCGTGGCCGCTGGCCGGCAGGCCGCGAGACCTGACGCCCGGCGGCAAAGAGTGCCCCTCTGAGGATATAGATGTTCCGTTCCGCCGCACAATGGTGACGGTGACCGCTGCCTGCGGTGGCAACGCTGGGCAGAGTCGATACTCGCCGTGTGGTGGAAGGTAAACATTATGCGGTACATCAGTACTTTCCTAATAGTTCGGTCGTCTCACGGCACTGCTTAGTAAATGATGCAAGGCCACATATAGATGATTTATGCGAATGTCCCTATACGTGCTGTAAGACTGGGCACACAACGTGAATCGCACGTCAGCCAGACACTCGAACATGCACCACTCTCGGCCTGCAACGGAGACACACAATACGTAAACATCTGGAATGCGACAATGTCGAGTGCATCCTCTCTGCCACATTGCACCGTCGACACTATGATAACCAGAGCAGTAGGTCCACCTATAAAAGCACAATACCCCACTCCTCCGACAACTACCATTGCTCAGATAAATCAACACCACCAACACACATCCTACACAGAGGGGCACCAAATATCATCCCCCGCCCTCGTGTTATACCACATGAAAAATTGCAGAAGTGAGAGACACACATCCGCCAGCCTCTTGCTACAAGCATCGAACCGACGTGACGTATCTGACGGTGACTCAGGCATCCGCGTACTGCCACCACTATCCACCCCCCCCCTCTCTCTCTGCACCCTTCCCACACAATACCAAATTTAACCAACTTTATCGCTTAACCTAACTGTGGCTGTACCACATTATCGCTTAACCTAACTGTGGCTGTACCACATTATCGCTTAACCTAACTGTGGTTGTACCACATTATCGCTTAACCTAACTGTGGTTGTACCACATTATCGCTTAACCTAACTGTGGTTGTACCACATTATCGCTTAACCTAACTGTGGTTGTACCACATTATCGCTTAACCTAACTGTGGTTGTACCACATTATCGCTTAACCTAACTGTGGTTGTACCACATTATCGCTTAACCTAACTGTGGTTGTACCACATTATCGCTTAACCTAACTGTGGTTGTACCACATTATCGCTTAACCTAACTGTGGTTGTACCACATTATCGCTTAACCTAACTGTGGTTGTACCACATTATCCCTTAACCTAACTGTGGTTGTACCACATTATCCCTTAACCTAACTGTGGTTGTACCACATTATCCCTTAACCTAACTGTGGTTGTACCACATTATCCCTTAACCTAACTGTGGTTGTACCACATTATCCCTTAACCTAACTGTGGTTGTACCACATTATCCCTTAACCTAACTGTGGTTGTACCACATTATCCCTTAACCTAACTGTGGTTGTACCACATTATCCCTTAACCTAACTGTGGTTGTACCACATTATCCCTTAACCTAACTGTGGTTGTACCACATTATCCCTTAACCTAACTGTGGTTGTACCACATTATCCCTTAACCTAACTGTGGTTGTACCACATTATCCCTTAACCTAACTGTGGTTGTACCACATTATCCCTTAACCTAACTGTGGTTGTACCACATTATCCCTTAACCTAACTGTGGTTGTACCACATTATCCCTTAACCTAACTGTGGTTGTACCACATTATCCCTTAACCTAACTGTGGTTGTACCACATTATCCCTTAACCTAACTCAAGTTGTCCTTAACCTAACTCAAGTTGTCCCTTAACCTAACTCAAGTTGTCCCTTAACCTAACTCAAGTTGTCCCTTAACCTAACTCAAGTTGTCCCTTAACCTAACTCAAGTTGTCCCTTAACCTAACTCAAGTTGTCCCTTAACCTAACTCAAGTTGTCCCTTAACCTAACTCAAGTTGTCCCTTAACCTAACTCAAGTTGTCCCTTAACCTAACTCAAGTTGTCCCTTAACCTAACTCAAGTTGTCCCTTAACCTAACTCAAGTTGTCCCTTAACCTAACTCAAGTTGTCCCTTAACCTAACTCAAGTTGTCCCTTAACCTAACTCAAGTTGTCCCTTAACCTAACTCAAGTTGTCCCTTAACCTAACTCAAGTTGTCCCTTAACCTAACTCAAGTTGTCCCTTAACCTAACTCAAGTTGTCCCTTAACCTAACTCAAGTTGTCCCTTAACCTAACCCACGTTGTCCCTTAACCTAACCCACGTTGTCCCTTAACCTAACCCACGTTGTCCCTTAACCTAACCCACGTTGTCCCTTAACCTAACCCACGTTGTCCCTTAACCTAACCCACGTTGTCCCTTAACCTAACCCACGTTGTCCCTTAACCTAACCCACGTTGTCCCTTAACCTAACCCACGTTGTCCCTTAACCTAACCCACGTTGTCCCTTAACCTAACCCACGTTGTCCCTTAACCTAACCCACGTTGTCCCTTAACCTAACCCACGTTGTCCCTTAACCTAACCCACGTTGTCCCTTAACCTAACCCACGTTGTCCCTTAACCTAACCCACGTTGTCCCTTAACCTAACCCACGTTGTCCCTTAACCTAACCCACGTTGTCCCTTAACCTAACCCACGTTGTCCCTTAACCTAACCCACGTTGTCCCTTAACCTAACCCACGTTGTCCCTTAACCTAACCCACGTTGTCCCTTAACCTAACCCACGTTGTCCCTTAACCTAACCCACGTTGTCCCTTAACCTAACCCACGTTGTCCCTTAACCTAACCCACGTTGTCCCTTAACCTAACCCACGTTGTCCTTAACCTAACCCACGTTGTCCCTTAACCTAACCCACGTTGTCCCTTAACCTAACCCACGTTGTCCCTTAACCTAACCCACGTTGTCCCTTAACCTAACCCACGTTGTCCCTTAACCTAACCCACGTTGTCCCTTAACCTAACCCACGTTGTCCCTTAACCTAACCCACGTTGTCCCTTAACCTAACCCACGTTGTCCCTTAACCTAACCCACGTTGTCCCTTAACCTAACCCACGTTGTCCCTTAACCTAACCCACGTTGTCCCTTAACCTAACCCCCGTTGTCCTTAACCTAACCCACGTTGTCCCTTAACCTAACCCACGTTGTCCCTTAACCTAACCCACGTTGTCCCTTAACCTAACCCACGTTGTCCCTTAACCTAACCCACGTTGTCCCTTAACCTAACCCACGTTGTCCCTTAACCTAACCCACGTTGTCCCTTTGCCTAACATAGTTCACTGCTCGGAATCTCTGGTGTCGTTGTTATCCTCATGTAGATGTCTTGCGAGTGTTGCTTACTTTCCACATATTCCCGCTATCCACTGTCAATTGTACTGCAATAGGACTATATCGCCCCCCCCCCCTCCCTCTGTCCCCCTCTTTGTGTCTCTGTCCTCTCAAGCTGGTCGGTCTGGCGTTTGAGTGTTAAATGAGCCTCGCAGCTGTTCAGTTGCATTCAGATGTCGACGCCCTCAGTGTACGTCGTGGTATGGTCTGTGTCCATTGTCCGCTGATGTCGTACGCGTAACCCACACGCTGTACCGATCATCGGTCGTTACGTACAGAGTGAAGTAGTGTGATACGTGTGACCGTACGCTGGCTGTGCCCAACGGTGTCGAATCTCAATTTCCATATGATGTGCTCGATGCTACTTGTCTCGTCTCCCAATAACAGCTAGGTTGCACTGTGGTACGCCGTAGAGGCGTGTGGGAGGAACGTACGAACGCATTGTATGTCACCCTGGGTCGCTGGGGGTGGTGGTGCGGTGAGTCAGGTCAGGTCAGGTCAGCGTGAGCCGTCTGATGTAGTGACGCGTGTATTCCGACTTTGTCGTATTGCCTCACACAAAGTGCTACCCTGGTGGACCGCGTTCATATCTGGGACATGCCGCAGATGCCGGTTGACAGTGGATCGCGGAAGGGACATCGCATACGTGCGCGGGCCACCTTCCACGTGTTCTCTTCTGCACATGTCGCAGTGTGTATGTGGTCTGATGTAGCGTGTCGTGACACATGACATCCTGGCATGCAAGAATTGTTGAATTCGCAAATGTAGGTGGACATCTACGTTTACTGCCCAAGATACGCAAATGAACTGGAAATCCGTTGTTGAGCGGTTGTTCACGCTGGAGGTGAATCTGTGATGGCGACGATCGGTACAGCTATTAACCGGTTGTTTCAGCGGTACCCGCCACATCCACACACGTGACTAGGCCCATGTGGGTATGAAGCGATACGCGGCGGTGGCTTGGTGGGACTGTTCCCGGCCGGTGAAGGGGGGCCGCCCGGCGTGTTGGCCGCGCGCTGCGTGGGCGCACGCGCAACAGGCGGCTGGTGGGGGGCGCCGAGTGGCAGGAGCGCCAGCCGACGGGCCGGCAGGCGGCGCAGCTACGCTGCGGCGCACCCTGCACGCGGCGCCTGGCGGCCAAAGTTGGTTCAGCCGAGCCGGTGCGAAGCGCGGTGGACATCTGCAGTGTGCTGGTCTGATTGAGGACTGTGTGCGTTGAGGATGCGCCGCCGCCTGGCACTCGGCGCCGCGACGCCGTCTGCTGCTCGGTCGCCCCAGCGGTTCTCGGCAGGTGGTTTGTATCGCAGTTGTGCGGACGTGTTGGCGCGTGCGCTGTGCTGGGAGAGTTCGCTTCTGCACCCAAGTGGGGCTTTGCCCTTGTGTGGCGCTGGAACACGCGATCTAGTGT
>NW_026062873.1:17500-25552 GCF_023897955.1 Schistocerca gregaria | reverse complement strand
ACCCTCAGCCTGACGTGGCCCGGGAACGGAATCCATGGACCGCAATGTGCGTTCGAAACGTCGATGTTCATGTGTCCTGCAGTTCACATGTCGACGCGCAATTTGCTGCGTTCTTCATCGACCCACGAGCCGAGTGATCCACCGTCCTGGGTGATCTTTTCCTTTTCAGTCTCCCACTGTCTCTTTCAAGACAGTAGCATTTGCGGGACTGAGGCGTCTGACGGCCCCTGTTCCACTATTTTTTTTGTGTCCAACGGCCTCACAGCCGATGGGCGTCGTACGGCTCCACACCGGAGCGGACAGGCACTCGGGCGAACGTCATTCAAAACCGGCGCCAGGCGCCAGGTACCGCAGGCCAGCCGCTCCAGAGCTTCAGCGCTCGTACCACACAACAACAACACTTCCGCTAGTTTTGAGAGGCACGCGTGGTTCCGCACGCGGCGCACGGCCACTGCCGTACAGGTAGCGTGTTGCGCGACACGACACGCACATCGAAAGACATGCAGTCTAGTCGGTAATGATCCTTCCGCAGGTTCACCTACGGAAACCTTGTTACGACTTTTACTTCCTCTAAATGATCAAGTTTGGTCATCTTTCCGGTAGCATCGGCAACGACAGAGTCGATGCCGCGTACCAGTCCGAAGACCTCACTAAATCATTCAATCGGTAGTAGCGACGGGCGGTGTGTACAAAGGGCAGGGACGTAATCAACGCGAGCTTATGACTCGCGCTTACTGGGAATTCCTCGTTCATGGGGAACAATTGCAAGCCCCAATCCCTAGCACGAAGGAGGTTCAGCGGGTTACCCCGACCTTTCGGCCTAGGAAGACACGCTGATTCCTTCAGTGTAGCGCGCGTGCGGCCCAGAACATCTAAGGGCATCACAGACCTGTTATTGCTCAATCTCGTGCGGCTAGAAGCCGCCTGTCCCTCTAAGAAGAAAAGTAATCGCTGACAGCACGAAGGATGTCACGCGACTAGTTAGCAGGCTAGAGTCTCGTTCGTTATCGGAATTAACCAGACAAATCGCTCCACCAACTAAGAACGGCCATGCACCACCACCCACCGAATCAAGAAAGAGCTATCAATCTGTCAATCCTTCCGGTGTCCGGGCCTGGTGAGGTTTCCCGTGTTGAGTCAAATTAAGCCGCAGGCTCCACTCCTGGTGGTGCCCTTCCGTCAATTCCTTTAAGTTTCAGCTTTGCAACCATACTTCCCCCGGAACCCAAAAGCTTTGGTTTCCCGGAGGCTGCCCGCCGAGTCATCGGAGGAACTGCGGCGGATCGCTGGCTGGCATCGTTTATGGTTAGAACTAGGGCGGTATCTGATCGCCTTCGAACCTCTAACTTTCGTTCTTGATTAATGAAAACATACTTGGCAAATGCTTTCGCTTCTGTTCGTCTTGCGACGATCCAAGAATTTCACCTCTAACGTCGCAATACGAATGCCCCCGCCTGTCCCTATTAATCATTACCTCGGGTTCCGAAAACCAACAAAATAGAACCGAGGTCCTATTCCATTATTCCATGCACACAGTATTCAGGCGGGCTTGCCTGCTTTAAGCACTCTAATTTGTTCAAAGTAAACGTGCCGGCCCACCGAGACACTCAACAAAGAGCACCCTGGTAGGATTTAAACGGGGTCCGCCTCGGGACGCGAAAGCACCCCTTCGGCTCGCCCCACCGGCAGGACGTCCCACGATACATGCCAGTTAAACACCGACGGGCGGTGAACCAACAGCGTGGGACACAAATCCAACTACGAGCTTTTTAACCGCAACAACTTTAATATACGCTATTGGAGCTGGAATTACCGCGGCTGCTGGCACCAGACTTGCCCTCCAATAGATACTCGTTAAAGGATTTAAAGTGTACTCATTCCGATTACGGGGCCTCGGATGAGTCCCGTATCGTTATTTTTCGTCACTACCTCCCCGTGCCGGGAGTGGGTAATTTGCGCGCCTGCTGCCTTCCTTGGATGTGGTAGCCGTTTCTCAGGCTCCCTCTCCGGAATCGAACCCTGATTCCCCGTTACCCGTTACAACCATGGTAGGCGCAGAACCTACCATCGACAGTTGATAAGGCAGACATTTGAAAGATGCGTCGCCGGTACGAGGACCGTGCGATCAGCCCAAAGTTATTCAGAGTCACCAAGGCAAACGGACCAGACAAGCCAATCCGATTGGTTTTGATCTAATAAAAGCGTCCCTTCCATCTCTGGTCGGGACTCTGTTTGCATGTATTAGCTCTAGAATTACCACAGTTATCCAAGTAACGTGGGTACGATCTAAGGAACCATAACTGATTTAATGAGCCATTCGCGGTTTCACCTTAATGCGGCTTGTACTGAGACATGCATGGCTTAATCTTTGAGACAAGCATATGACTACTGGCAGGATCAACCAGGGAGCTGCGTCAACTAGAGCTGAGCAGCCGGCCGCCCGGGAGTGTGTCCCGGGGGCCCGCGCGAACACGCAAGCGTCCGCTCAATTATTCTGCAAACAGGAGGAGGCCGAGCTCCCCTGCACGATACACCTCGAAACCCTCTCAGGTCCCGGCGGCGCGCAGCGCCGTCCTAGGTACTTGGTCGGTTTCGAGAGAGGCGCAATCGCCCGGAGTTAGGCGAGTAGACGGTTTTAGTGCGAACACCCTTGCTCCCAACTGAGCTTGCCGCTGCCGACAGAGGCCCGGGAGCGTGCTGTCGTGGCATTGCCGGCGGGAGACAACACGCGCCACCTATGGTGACCGGCAGCTCCAACGCCAGCGCCACACAAGGGCAAAGCCCCACTTGGGTGCAGAAGCGAACTCTCCCAGCACAGCGCACGCGCCAACACGTCCGCACAACTGCGATACAAACCACCTGCGAGAACCGCTGGGGCGACCGAGCAGCAGACGGCGTCGCGGCGCCGAGTGCCAGGCGGCGGCGCATCCTCAACGCACACAGTCCTCAATCAGACCAGCACACTGCAGATGTCCACCGCGCTTCGCACCGGGCTCGGCTGAACCAACTTTGGCCGCCAGGCGCCGCGTGCAGGGTGCGCCGCAGCGTAGCTGCGCCGCCTGCCGGGCCCGTCGGCTGGCGCTCCTGCCACTCGGCGCCCCCCACCAGCCGCCTGTTGCGCGTGCGCCCACGCAGCGCGCGGCCAACACGCCGGGCGGCCCCCCTTCACCGGCCGGGAACAGTCCCACCAAGCCACCGCCGCGTATCGCTTCATACCCACATGGGCCTAGTCACGCGTGTGGATGTGGCGGGTACCGCTGAAACAACCGGTTAATAGCTGTACCGATCGTCGCCATCACAGATTCACCTCCAGCGTGAACAACCGCTCAACAACGGATTTCCAGTTCATTTGCGTATCTTGGGCAGTAAACGTAGATGTCCACCTACATTTGCGAATTCAACAATTCTTGCATGCCAGGATGTCATGTGTCACGACACGCTACATCAGACCACATACACACTGCGACATGTGCAGAAGAGAACACGTGGAAGGTGGCCCGCGCACGTATGCGATGTACCTTCCGCGATCCACTGTCAACCGGCATCTGCGGCATGTCCCAGATATGGAACGCGGTCCACCAGGGTAGCACTTTGTGTGAGGCAATACGACAAAGTCGGAATACACGCGTCACTACATCAGACGGCTCACGCTGACCTGACCTGACCTGACTCACCGCACCACCACCCCCAGCGACCCAGGGTGACATACAATGCGTTCGTACGTTCCTCCCACACGCCTCTACGGCGTACCACAGTGCAACCTAGCTGTTATTGGGAGACGAGACAAGTAGCATCAAGCACAACATATGGAAATTGAGATTCGACACCGTTGGGCACAGCCAGCGTACGGTCACACGTATCACACTACTTCACTCTGTACGTAACGACCGATGATCGGTACAGCGTGTGGGTTACGCGTACGACATCAGCGGACAATGGACACAGACCATACCACGACGTACACTGAGGGCGTCGACATCTGAATGCAACTGAACAGCTGCGAGGCTCATTTAACACTCAAACGCCAGACCGACCAGCTTGAGAGGACAGAGACACAAAGAGGGGGACAGAGGGGGACAGAGGGGGGGGAGGGGGGGGGTCGGCGATATAGTCCTATTGCAGTACAATTGACAGTGGATAGCAGGAATATGTGGAAAGTAAGCAACACTCGCAAGACATCTACATGAGGATAACAACGACACCAGAGATTCCGAGCAGTGAACTATGTTAGGCAAAGGGACAACGTGGGTTAGGTTAAGGGACAACGTGGGTTAGGTTAAGGGACAACGTGGGTTAGGTTAAGGGACAACGTGGGTTAGGTTAAGGGACAACGTGGGTTAGGTTAAGGGACAACGTGGGTTAGGTTAAGGGACAACGTGGGTTAGGTTAAGGGACAACGTGGGTTAGGTTAAGGGACAACGTGGGTTAGGTTAAGGGACAACGTGGGTTAGGTTAAGGGACAACGTGGGTTAGGTTAAGGGACAACGTGGGTTAGGTTAAGGGACAACGTGGGTTAGGTTAAGGGACAACGTGGGTTAGGTTAAGGGACAACGTGGGTTAGGTTAAGGGACAACGTGGGTTAGGTTAAGGGACAACGTGGGTTAGGTTAAGGGACAACGTGGGTTAGGTTAAGGGACAACGTGGGTTAGGTTAAGGGACAACGTGGGTTAGGTTAAGGGACAACGTGGGTTAGGTTAAGGGACAACGTGGGTTAGGTTAAGGGACAACGTGGGTTAGGTTAAGGGACAACGTGGGTTAGGTTAAGGGACAACGTGGGTTAGGTTAAGGGACAACGTGGGTTAGGTTAAGGGACAACGTGGGTTAGGTTAAGGGACAACGTCGGTTAGGTTAAGGGACAACGTCGGTTAGGTTAAGGGACAACGTCGGTTAGGTTAAGGGACAACTTGAGTTAGGTTAAGGGACAACTTGAGTTAGGTTAAGGGACAACTTGAGTTAGGTTAAGGGACAACTTGAGTTAGGTTAAGGGACAAATTGAGTTAGGTTAAGGGACAAATTGAGTTAGGTTAAGGGACAACTTGAGTTAGGTTAAGGGACAACTTGAGTTAGGTTAAGGGACAAATTGAGTTAGGTTAAGGGACAAATTGAGTTAGGTTAAGGGACAAATTGAGTTAGGTTAAGGGACAAATTGAGTTAGGTTAAGGGACAAATTGAGTTAGGTTAAGGGACAAATTGAGTTAGGTTAAGGGACAAATTGAGTTAGGTTAAGGGACAAATTGAGTTAGGTTAAGGGACAAATTGAGTTAGGTTAAGGGACAAATTGAGTTAGGTTAAGGGACAAATTGAGTTAGGTTAAGGGACAAATTGAGTTAGGTTAAGGGACAAATTGAGTTAGGTTAAGGGACAACTTGAGTTAGGTTAAGGGACAACTTGAGTTAGGTTAAGGGACAACTTGAGTTAGGTTAAGGGACAACTTGAGTTAGGTTAAGGGACAACTTGAGTTAGGTTAAGGGACAACTTGAGTTAGGTTAAGGGACAACTTGAGTTAGGTTAAGGGACAACTTGAGTTAGGTTAAGGGACAACTTGAGTTAGGTTAAGGGACAACTTGAGTTAGGTTAAGGGACAACTTGAGTTAGGTTAAGGGACAACTTGAGTTAGGTTAAGGGACAACTTGAGTTAGGTTAAGGGACAACTTGAGTTAGGTTAAGGGACAACTTGAGTTAGGTTAAGGGACAACTTGAGTTAGGTTAAGGGACAACTTGAGTTAGGTTAAGGGACAACTTGAGTTAGGTTAAGGGACAACTTGAGTTAGGTTAAGGGACAACGTGGGTTAGGTTAAGGGACAAATTGAGTTAGGTTAAGGGACAACTTGAGTTAGGTTAAGGGACAACTTGAGTTAGGTTAAGGGACAACTTGAGTTAGGTTAAGGGACAACTTGAGTTAGGTTAAGGGACAACTTGAGTTAGGTTAAGGGACAACTTGAGTTAGGTTAAGGGACAACTTGAGTTAGGTTAAGGGACAACTTGAGTTAGGTTAAGGGACAACTTGAGTTAGGTTAAGGGACAACTTGAGTTAGGTTAAGGGACAACTTGAGTTAGGTTAAGGGACAACTTGAGTTAGGTTAAGGGACAACTTGAGTTAGGTTAAGGGACAACTTGAGTTAGGTTAAGGGACAACTTGAGTTAGGTTAAGGGACAACTTGAGTTAGGTTAAGGGACAACTTGAGTTAGGTTAAGGGACAACTTGAGTTAGGTTAAGGGACAACTTGAGTTAGGTTAAGGGACAACTTGAGTTAGGTTAAGGGACAACTTGAGTTAGGTTAAGGGACAACTTGAGTTAGGTTAAGGGACAACTTGAGTTAGGTTAAGGGACAACTTGAGTTAGGTTAAGGGACAACTTGAGTTAGGTTAAGGGACAACTTGAGTTAGGTTAAGGGACAACTTGAGTTAGGTTAAGGGACAACTTGAGTTAGGTTAAGGGACAACTTGAGTTAGGTTAAGGGACAAATTGAGTTAGGTTAAGGGACAAATTGAGTTAGGTTAAGGGACAAATTGAGTTAGGTTAAGGGACAAATTGAGTTAGGTTAAGGGACAAATTGAGTTAGGTTAAGGGACAAATTGAGTTAGGTTAAGGGACAAATTGAGTTAGGTTAAGGGACAAATTGAGTTAGGTTAAGGGACAAATTGAGTTAGGTTAAGGGACAAATTGAGTTAGGTTAAGGGACAAATTGAGTTAGGTTAAGGGACAAATTGAGTTAGGTTAAGGGACAAATTGAGTTAGGTTAAGGGACAAATTGAGTTAGGTTAAGGGACAAATTGAGTTAGGTTAAGGGACAAATTGAGTTAGGTTAAGGGACAAATTGAGTTAGGTTAAGGGACAAATTGAGTTAGGTTAAGCTATAATCTGGTACAGCCACAGTTAGGTTAAGCGATAATCTGGTACAGCCACAGTTAGGTTAAGCGATAATCTGGTACAGCCACAGTTAGGTTAAGCGATAAACTGGTACAGCCACAGTTAGGTTAAGCGATAAACTGGTACAGCCACAGTTAGGTTAAGCGATAAACTGGTACAGCCACAGTTAGGTTAAGCGATAAACTGGTACAGCCACAGTTAGGTTAAGCGATAAACTGGTACAGCCACAGTTAGGTTAAGCGATAAACTGGTACAGCCACAGTTAGGTTAAGCGATAAACTGGTACAGCCACAGTTAGGTTAAGCGATAAACTGGTACAGCCACAGTTAGGTTAAGCGATAAAGTTGGTTAAATTTGGTATTGTGTGGGAAGGGGGCAGAGAGAGAGGGGGGGGGGGGTGGATAGTGGTGGCAGTACACGGATGCCTGAGTCACCGTCAGATACGTCACGTCGGTTCGATGCTTGTAGCAAGAGGCTGGCGGATGTGTGTCTCTCACTTCTGCAATTTTTCATGTGGTATAACACGAGGGCGGGGGATGATATTTGGTGCCCCTCTGTGTAGGATGTGTGTTGGTGGTGTTGATTTATCTGAGCAATGGTAGTTGTCGGAGGAGTGGGGTATTGTGCTTTTATAGGTGGACCTACTGCTCTGGTTATCATAGTGTCGACGGTGCAATGTGGCAGAGAGGATGCACTCGACATTGTCGCATTCCAGATGTTTACGTATTGTGTGTCTCCGTTGCAGGCCGAGAGTGGTGCATGTTCGAGTGTCTGGCTGACGTGCGATTCACGTTGTGTGCCCAGTCTTACAGCACGTATAGGGACATTCGCATAAATCATCTATATTTGGCCTTGCATCATTTACTAAGCAGTGCCGTGAGACGACCGAACTATTAGGAAAGTACTGATGTACCGCATAATGTTTACCTTCCACCACACGGCGAGTATCGACTGTGCCCAGCGTTGCCACCGCAGGCAGCGGTCACCGTCACCATTGTGCGGCGGAACGGAACATCTATATCCTCAGAGGAGCACTCTTTGCCGCCGGGCGTCACGTCTCGCGGCCTGCCGGCCAGCGCCCACGACGAACTTACTGCATGTATAGGGACAGCGGGAATTTGGCATACTTGATATAACTCTTCATGAGGCGCAAGATATAGGGGTGGATTGCAACTTACGAC
>NW_026062873.1:5000-12500 GCF_023897955.1 Schistocerca gregaria | reverse complement strand
GGGAATCCTTGTTAGTTTCTTTTCCTCCGCTTAGTAATATGCTTAAATTCAGCGGGTAGTCTCGCCTGCTCTGAGGTCGTTGTACGAGGTGTCGCACGCCACACCGCCAGCCGGCTGTGCACGCTACCGAGAAAGTACCGGTATGCGAACCGCCAGGCGACGGGCGCGCATCGCACGTTTAAGGAGACGCGGCCGGCCACACAGGCGACCACGACACTCCCACGTCTCCGAAGCGGGACAAACGCCGCGCGCTTCAGTATACGTAGCCGACCCTCAGCCAGACGTGGCCCGGGAACGGAATCCATGGACCGCAATGTGCGTTCGAAACGTCGATGTTCATGTGTCCTGCAGTTCACATGTCGACGCGCAATTTGCTGCGTTCTTCATCGACCCACGAGCCGAGTGATCCACCGTCCTGGGTGATCTTTTCCTTTTCAGTCTCCCACTGTCTCTTTCAAGACAGTAGCATTTGCGGGACTGAGGCGTCTGACGGCCCCTGTTCCACTATTTTTTTTGTGTCCAACGGCCTCACAGCCGATGGGCGTCGTACGGCTCCACACCGGAGCGGACAGGCACTCGGGCGAACGTCATTCAAAACCGGCGCCAGGCGCCAGGTACCGCAGGCCAGCCGCTCCAGAGCTTCAGCGCTCGTACCACACAACAACAACACTTCCGCTAGTTTTGAGAGGCACGCGTGGTTCCGCACGCGGCGCACGGCCACTGCCGTACAGGTAGCGTGTTGCGCGACACGACACGCACATCGAAAGACATGCAGTCTAGTCGGTAATGATCCTTCCGCAGGTTCACCTACGGAAACCTTGTTACGACTTTTACTTCCTCTAAATGATCAAGTTTGGTCATCTTTCCGGTAGCATCGGCAACGACAGAGTCGATGCCGCGTACCAGTCCGAAGACCTCACTAAATCATTCAATCGGTAGTAGCGACGGGCGGTGTGTACAAAGGGCAGGGACGTAATCAACGCGAGCTTATGACTCGCGCTTACTGGGAATTCCTCGTTCATGGGGAACAATTGCAAGCCCCAATCCCTAGCACGAAGGAGGTTCAGCGGGTTACCCCGACCTTTCGGCCTAGGAAGACACGCTGATTCCTTCAGTGTAGCGCGCGTGCGGCCCAGAACATCTAAGGGCATCACAGACCTGTTATTGCTCAATCTCGTGCGGCTAGAAGCCGCCTGTCCCTCTAAGAAGAAAAGTAATCGCTGACAGCACGAAGGATGTCACGCGACTAGTTAGCAGGCTAGAGTCTCGTTCGTTATCGGAATTAACCAGACAAATCGCTCCACCAACTAAGAACGGCCATGCACCACCACCCACCGAATCAAGAAAGAGCTATCAATCTGTCAATCCTTCCGGTGTCCGGGCCTGGTGAGGTTTCCCGTGTTGAGTCAAATTAAGCCGCAGGCTCCACTCCTGGTGGTGCCCTTCCGTCAATTCCTTTAAGTTTCAGCTTTGCAACCATACTTCCCCCGGAACCCAAAAGCTTTGGTTTCCCGGAGGCTGCCCGCCGAGTCATCGGAGGAACTGCGGCGGATCGCTGGCTGGCATCGTTTATGGTTAGAACTAGGGCGGTATCTGATCGCCTTCGAACCTCTAACTTTCGTTCTTGATTAATGAAAACATACTTGGCAAATGCTTTCGCTTCTGTTCGTCTTGCGACGATCCAAGAATTTCACCTCTAACGTCGCAATACGAATGCCCCCGCCTGTCCCTATTAATCATTACCTCGGGTTCCGAAAACCAACAAAATAGAACCGAGGTCCTATTCCATTATTCCATGCACACAGTATTCAGGCGGGCTTGCCTGCTTTAAGCACTCTAATTTGTTCAAAGTAAACGTGCCGGCCCACCGAGACACTCAACAAAGAGCACCCTGGTAGGATTTAAACGGGGTCCGCCTCGGGACGCGAAAGCACCCCTTCGGCTCGCCCCACCGGCAGGACGTCCCACGATACATGCCAGTTAAACACCGACGGGCGGTGAACCAACAGCGTGGGACACAAATCCAACTACGAGCTTTTTAACCGCAACAACTTTAATATACGCTATTGGAGCTGGAATTACCGCGGCTGCTGGCACCAGACTTGCCCTCCAATAGATACTCGTTAAAGGATTTAAAGTGTACTCATTCCGATTACGGGGCCTCGGATGAGTCCCGTATCGTTATTTTTCGTCACTACCTCCCCGTGCCGGGAGTGGGTAATTTGCGCGCCTGCTGCCTTCCTTGGATGTGGTAGCCGTTTCTCAGGCTCCCTCTCCGGAATCGAACCCTGATTCCCCGTTACCCGTTACAACCATGGTAGGCGCAGAACCTACCATCGACAGTTGATAAGGCAGACATTTGAAAGATGCGTCGCCGGTACGAGGACCGTGCGATCAGCCCAAAGTTATTCAGAGTCACCAAGGCAAACGGACCAGACAAGCCAATCCGATTGGTTTTGATCTAATAAAAGCGTCCCTTCCATCTCTGGTCGGGACTCTGTTTGCATGTATTAGCTCTAGAATTACCACAGTTATCCAAGTAACGTGGGTACGATCTAAGGAACCATAACTGATTTAATGAGCCATTCGCGGTTTCACCTTAATGCGGCTTGTACTGAGACATGCATGGCTTAATCTTTGAGACAAGCATATGACTACTGGCAGGATCAACCAGGGAGCTGCGTCAACTAGAGCTGAGCAGCCGGCCGCCCGGGAGTGTGTCCCGGGGGCCCGCGCGAACACGCAAGCGTCCGCTCAATTATTCTGCAAACAGGAGGAGGCCGAGCTCCCCTGCACGATACACCTCGAAACCCTCTCAGGTCCCGGCGGCGCGCAGCGCCGTCCTAGGTACTTGGTCGGTTTCGAGAGAGGCGCAATCGCCCGGAGTTAGGCGAGTAGACGGTTTTAGTGCGAACACCCTTGCTCCCAACTGAGCTTGCCGCTGCCGACAGAGGCCCGGGAGCGTGCTGTCGTGGCATTGCCGGCGGGAGACAACACGCGCCACCTATGGTGACCGGCAGCTCCAACGCCAGCGCCACACAAGGGCAAAGCCCCACTTGGGTGCAGAAGCGAACTCTCCCAGCACAGCGCACGCGCCAACACGTCCGCACAACTGCGATACAAACCACCTGCGAGAACCGCTGGGGCGACCGAGCAGCAGACGGCGTCGCGGCGCCGAGTGCCAGGCGGCGGCGCATCCTCAACGCACACAGTCCTCAATCAGACCAGCACACTGCAGATGTCCACCGCGCTTCGCACCGGGCTCGGCTGAACCAACTTTGGCCGCCAGGCGCCGCGTGCAGGGTGCGCCGCAGCGTAGCTGCGCCGCCTGCCGGGCCCGTCGGCTGGCGCTCCTGCCACTCGGCGCCCCCCACCAGCCGCCTGTTGCGCGTGCGCCCACGCAGCGCGCGGCCAACACGCCGGGCGGCCCCCCTTCACCGGCCGGGAACAGTCCCACCAAGCCACCGCCGCGTATCGCTTCATACCCACATGGGCCTAGTCACGCGTGTGGATGTGGCGGGTACCGCTGAAACAACCGGTTAATAGCTGTACCGATCGTCGCCATCACAGATTCACCTCCAGCGTGAACAACCGCTCAACAACGGATTTCCAGTTCATTTGCGTATCTTGGGCAGTAAACGTAGATGTCCACCTACATTTGCGAATTCAACAATTCTTGCATGCCAGGATGTCATGTGTCACGACACGCTACATCAGACCACATACACACTGCGACATGTGCAGAAGAGAACACGTGGAAGGTGGCCCGCGCACGTATGCGATGTACCTTCCGCGATCCACTGTCAACCGGCATCTGCGGCATGTCCCAGATATGGAACGCGGTCCACCAGGGTAGCACTTTGTGTGAGGCAATACGACAAAGTCGGAATACACGCGTCACTACATCAGACGGCTCACGCTGACCTGACCTGACCTGACTCACCGCACCACCACCCCCAGCGACCCAGGGTGACATACAATGCGTTCGTACGTTCCTCCCACACGCCTCTACGGCGTACCACAGTGCAACCTAGCTGTTATTGGGAGACGAGACAAGTAGCATCAAGCACAACATATGGAAATTGAGATTCGACACCGTTGGGCACAGCCAGCGTACGGTCACACGTATCACACTACTTCACTCTGTACGTAACGACCGATGATCGGTACAGCGTGTGGGTTACGCGTACGACATCAGCGGACAATGGACACAGACCATACCACGACGTACACTGAGGGCGTCGACATCTGAATGCAACTGAACAGCTGCGAGGCTCATTTAACACTCAAACGCCAGACCGACCAGCTTGAGAGGACAGAGACACAAAGAGGGGGACAGAGGGGGACAGAGGGGGGGGAGGGGGGGGGTCGGCGATATAGTCCTATTGCAGTACAATTGACAGTGGATAGCAGGAATATGTGGAAAGTAAGCAACACTCGCAAGACATCTACATGAGGATAACAACGACACCAGAGATTCCGAGCAGTGAACTATGTTAGGCAAAGGGACAACGTGGGTTAGGTTAAGGGACAACGTGGGTTAGGTTAAGGGACAACGTGGGTTAGGTTAAGGGACAACGTGGGTTAGGTTAAGGGACAACGTGGGTTAGGTTAAGGGACAACGTGGGTTAGGTTAAGGGACAACGTGGGTTAGGTTAAGGGACAACGTGGGTTAGGTTAAGGGACAACGTGGGTTAGGTTAAGGGACAACGTGGGTTAGGTTAAGGGACAACGTGGGTTAGGTTAAGGGACAACGTGGGTTAGGTTAAGGGACAACGTGGGTTAGGTTAAGGGACAACGTGGTTAGGTTAAGGGACAACGTGGGTTAGGTTAAGGGACAACGTGGGTTAGGTTAAGGGACAACGTGGGTTAGGTTAAGGGACAACGTGGGTTAGGTTAAGGGACAACGTGGGTTAGGTTAAGGGACAACGTGGGTTAGGTTAAGGGACAACGTGGGTTAGGTTAAGGGACAACGTGGGTTAGGTTAAGGGACAACGTGGGTTTAGGTTAAGGGACAACGTGGGTTAGGTTAAGGGACAACGTGGGTTAGGTTAAGGGACAACGTCGGTTAGGTTAAGGGACAACGTCGGTTAGGTTAAGGGACAACGTCGGTTAGGTTAAGGGACAACTTGAGTTAGGTTAAGGGACAACTTGAGTTAGGTTAAGGGACAACTTGAGTTAGGTTAAGGACAACTTGAGTTAGGTTAAGGGACAAATTGAGTTAGGTTAAGGGACAAATTGAGTTAGGTTAAGGGACAACTTGAGTTAGGTTAAGGACAACTTGAGTTAGGTTAAGGACAAATTGAGTTAGGTTAAGGGACAAATTGAGTTAGGTTAAGGGACAAATTGAGTTAGGTTAAGGGACAAATTGAGTTAGGTTAAGGGACAAATTGAGTTAGGTTAAGGGACAAATTGAGTTAGGTTAAGGACAAATTGAGTTAGGTTAAGGGACAAATTGAGTTAGGTTAAGGGGACAAATTGAGTTAGGTTAAGGGACAAATTGAGTTAGGTTAAGGGACAAATTGAGTTAGGTTAAGGGACAAATTGAGTTAGGTTAAGGGACAAATTGAGTTAGGTTAAGGGACAAACTTGAGTTAGGTTAAGGGACAACTTGAGTTAGGTTAAGGGACAACTTGAGTTAGGTTAAGGGACAATTTGAGTTAGGTTAAGGGACAACTTGAGTTAGGTTAAGGGACAACTTGAGTTAGGTTAAGGGACAACTTGAGTTAGGTTAAGGGACAACTTGAGTTAGGTTAAGGGACAACTTGAGTTAGGTTAAGGGACAACTTGAGTTAGGTTAAGGGACAACTTGAGTTAGGTTAAGGGACAACTTGAGTTAGGTTAAGGGACAACTTGAGTTAGGTTAAGGGACAACTTGAGTAGGTTAAGGGACAACTTGAGTTAGGTTAAGGGACAACTTGAGTTAGGTTAAGGGACAACTTGAGTTAGGTTAAGGGACAACTTGAGTTAGGTTAAGGGACAAACTTGAGTTAGGTAAGGACAACGTGGTTAGGTTAAGGGACAAATTGAGTTAGGTTAAGGGACAACTTGAGTTAGGTTAAGGGACAACTTGAGTTAGGTTAAGGGACAACTTGAGTTAGGTTAAGGGACAACTTGAGTTAGGTTAAGGGACAACTTGAGTTAGGTTAAGGGACAACTTGAGTTAGGTTAAGGGACAACTTGAGTTAGGTTAAGGGACAACTTGAGTTAGGTTAAGGGACAACTTGAGTTAGGTTAAGGGACAACTTGAGTTAGGTTAAGGACAACTTGAGTTAGGTTAAGGGACAACTTGAGTTAGGTTAAGGGACAACTTGAGTTAGGTTAAGGGAACAACTTGAGTTAGGTTAAGGGACAACTTGAGTTAGGTTAAGGGACAACTTGAGTTAGGTTAAGGGACAACTTGAGTTAGGTAAGGGACAACTTGAGTTAGGTTAAGGGACAACTTGAGTTAGGTTAAGGGACAACTTGAGTTAGGTTAAGGGACAACTTGAGTTAGGTTAAGGGACAACTTGAGTTAGGTTAAGGACAACTTGAGTTAGGTTAAGGGACAACTTGAGTTAGGTTAAGGGACAACTTGAGTTAGGTTAAGGGACAACTTGAGTTAGGTTAAGGGACAACTTGAGTTAGGTTAAGGGACAACTTGAGTTAGGTTAAGGGACAACTTGAGTTAGGTTAAGGGACAAATTGAGTTAGGTTAAGGGACAAATTGAGTTAGGTTAAGGGACAAATTGAGTTAGGTTAAGGGACAAATTGAGTTAGGTTAAGGGACAAATTGAGTTAGGTTAAGGGACAAATTGAGTTAGGTTAAGGGACAAATTGAGTTATGGTTAAGGGACAAATTGAGTTAGGTTAAGGGACAAATTGAGTTAGGTTAAGGGACAAATTGAGTTAGGTTAAGGGACAAATTGAGTTAGGTTAAGGGACAAATTGAGTTAGGTTAAGGGACAAATTGAGTTAGGTTAAGGGACAAATTGAGTTAGGTTAAGGGACAAATTGAGTTAGGTTAAGGGACAAATTGAGTTAGGTTAAGGACAAATTGAGTTAGGTTAAGGGTACAAATTGAGTTAGGTTAAGCTATAATCTGTACAGCCACAGTTAGGTTAAGCGATAATCTGGTACAGCCACAGTTAGTTAAGCGATAATCTGGTACAGCCACAGTTAGGTTAAGCGATAAACTGGTACAGCCACAGTTAGGTTAAGCGATAAACTGGTACAGCCACAGTTAGGTTAAGCGATAAACTGGTACAGCCACAGTTAGGTTAAGCGATAAACTGGTACAGCCACAGTTAGGTTAAGCGATAAACTGGTACAGCCACAGTTAGGTTAAGCGATAAACTGGTACAGCCACAGTTAGGTTAAGCGATAAACTGGTACAAGCCACAGTTAGGTTAAGCGATAAACTGTACAGCCACAGTTAGGTTAAGCGATAAAGTTGGTTAAATTTGGTATTGTGTGGGAAGGGGGCAGAGAGAGAGGGGGGGGGGGGTGGATAGTGGTGGC
>NW_026062872.1:32500-39953 GCF_023897955.1 Schistocerca gregaria | reverse complement strand
ATGTTCATCGTGTCCTGCAGTTCACATGTCGACGCGCAATTTGCTGCGTTCTTCATCGACCCACGAGCCGAGTGATCCACCGTCCTGGGTGATCTTTTCCTTTTCAGTCTCCCACTGTCTCTTTCAAGACAGTAGCATTTGCGGGACTGAGGCGTCTGACGGCCCCTGTTCCACTATTTTTTTTGTGTCCAACGGCCTCACAGCCGATGGGCGTCGTACGGCTCCACACCGGAGCGGACAGGCACTCGGGCGAACGTCATTCAAAACCGGCGCCAGGCGCCAGGTACCGCAGGCCAGCCGCTCCAGAGCTTCAGCGCTCGTACCACACAACAACAACACTTCCGCTAGTTTTGAGAGGCACGCGTGGTTCCGCACGCGGCGCACGGCCACTGCCGTACAGGTAGCGTGTTGCGCGACACGACACGCACATCGAAAGACATGCAGTCTAGTCGGTAATGATCCTTCCGCAGGTTCACCTACGGAAACCTTGTTACGACTTTTACTTCCTCTAAATGATCAAGTTTGGTCATCTTTCCGGTAGCATCGGCAACGACAGAGTCGATGCCGCGTACCAGTCCGAAGACCTCACTAAATCATTCAATCGGTAGTAGCGACGGGCGGTGTGTACAAAGGGCAGGGACGTAATCAACGCGAGCTTATGACTCGCGCTTACTGGGAATTCCTCGTTCATGGGGAACAATTGCAAGCCCCAATCCCTAGCACGAAGGAGGTTCAGCGGGTTACCCCGACCTTTCGGCCTAGGAAGACACGCTGATTCCTTCAGTGTAGCGCGCGTGCGGCCCAGAACATCTAAGGGCATCACAGACCTGTTATTGCTCAATCTCGTGCGGCTAGAAGCCGCCTGTCCCTCTAAGAAGAAAAGTAATCGCTGACAGCACGAAGGATGTCACGCGACTAGTTAGCAGGCTAGAGTCTCGTTCGTTATCGGAATTAACCAGACAAATCGCTCCACCAACTAAGAACGGCCATGCACCACCACCCACCGAATCAAGAAAGAGCTATCAATCTGTCAATCCTTCCGGTGTCCGGGCCTGGTGAGGTTTCCCGTGTTGAGTCAAATTAAGCCGCAGGCTCCACTCCTGGTGGTGCCCTTCCGTCAATTCCTTTAAGTTTCAGCTTTGCAACCATACTTCCCCCGGAACCCAAAAGCTTTGGTTTCCCGGAGGCTGCCCGCCGAGTCATCGGAGGAACTGCGGCGGATCGCTGGCTGGCATCGTTTATGGTTAGAACTAGGGCGGTATCTGATCGCCTTCGAACCTCTAACTTTCGTTCTTGATTAATGAAAACATACTTGGCAAATGCTTTCGCTTCTGTTCGTCTTGCGACGATCCAAGAATTTCACCTCTAACGTCGCAATACGAATGCCCCCGCCTGTCCCTATTAATCATTACCTCGGGTTCCGAAAACCAACAAAATAGAACCGAGGTCCTATTCCATTATTCCATGCACACAGTATTCAGGCGGGCTTGCCTGCTTTAAGCACTCTAATTTGTTCAAAGTAAACGTGCCGGCCCACCGAGACACTCAACAAAGAGCACCCTGGTAGGATTTAAACGGGGTCCGCCTCGGGACGCGAAAGCACCCCTTCGGCTCGCCCCACCGGCAGGACGTCCCACGATACATGCCAGTTAAACACCGACGGGCGGTGAACCAACAGCGTGGGACACAAATCCAACTACGAGCTTTTTAACCGCAACAACTTTAATATACGCTATTGGAGCTGGAATTACCGCGGCTGCTGGCACCAGACTTGCCCTCCAATAGATACTCGTTAAAGGATTTAAAGTGTACTCATTCCGATTACGGGGCCTCGGATGAGTCCCGTATCGTTATTTTTCGTCACTACCTCCCCGTGCCGGGAGTGGGTAATTTGCGCGCCTGCTGCCTTCCTTGGATGTGGTAGCCGTTTCTCAGGCTCCCTCTCCGGAATCGAACCCTGATTCCCCGTTACCCGTTACAACCATGGTAGGCGCAGAACCTACCATCGACAGTTGATAAGGCAGACATTTGAAAGATGCGTCGCCGGTACGAGGACCGTGCGATCAGCCCAAAGTTATTCAGAGTCACCAAGGCAAACGGACCAGACAAGCCAATCCGATTGGTTTTGATCTAATAAAAGCGTCCCTTCCATCTCTGGTCGGGACTCTGTTTGCATGTATTAGCTCTAGAATTACCACAGTTATCCAAGTAACGTGGGTACGATCTAAGGAACCATAACTGATTTAATGAGCCATTCGCGGTTTCACCTTAATGCGGCTTGTACTGAGACATGCATGGCTTAATCTTTGAGACAAGCATATGACTACTGGCAGGATCAACCAGGGAGCTGCGTCAACTAGAGCTGAGCAGCCGGCCGCCCGGGAGTGTGTCCCGGGGGCCCGCGCGAACACGCAAGCGTCCGCTCAATTATTCTGCAAACAGGAGGAGGCCGAGCTCCCCTGCACGATACACCTCGAAACCCTCTCAGGTCCCGGCGGCGCGCAGCGCCGTCCTAGGTACTTGGTCGGTTTCGAGAGAGGCGCAATCGCCCGGAGTTAGGCGAGTAGACGGTTTTAGTGCGAACACCCTTGCTCCCAACTGAGCTTGCCGCTGCCGACAGAGGCCCGGGAGCGTGCTGTCGTGGCATTGCCGGCGGGAGACAACACGCGCCACCTATGGTGACCGGCAGCTCCAACGCCAGCGCCACACAAGGGCAAAGCCCCACTTGGGTGCAGAAGCGAACTCTCCCAGCACAGCGCACGCGCCAACACGTCCGCACAACTGCGATACAAACCACCTGCGAGAACCGCTGGGGCGACCGAGCAGCAGACGGCGTCGCGGCGCCGAGTGCCAGGCGGCGGCGCATCCTCAACGCACACAGTCCTCAATCAGACCAGCACACTGCAGATGTCCACCGCGCTTCGCACCGGGCTCGGCTGAACCAACTTTGGCCGCCAGGCGCCGCGTGCAGGGTGCGCCGCAGCGTAGCTGCGCCGCCTGCCGGGCCCGTCGGCTGGCGCTCCTGCCACTCGGCGCCCCCCACCAGCCGCCTGTTGCGCGTGCGCCCACGCAGCGCGCGGCCAACACGCCGGGCGGCCCCCCTTCACCGGCCGGGAACAGTCCCACCAAGCCACCGCCGCGTATCGCTTCATACCCACATGGGCCTAGTCACGCGTGTGGATGTGGCGGGTACCGCTGAAACAACCGGTTAATAGCTGTACCGATCGTCGCCATCACAGATTCACCTCCAGCGTGAACAACCGCTCAACAACGGATTTCCAGTTCATTTGCGTATCTTGGGCAGTAAACGTAGATGTCCACCTACATTTGCGAATTCAACAATTCTTGCATGCCAGGATGTCATGTGTCACGACACGCTACATCAGACCACATACACACTGCGACATGTGCAGAAGAGAACACGTGGAAGGTGGCCCGCGCACGTATGCGATGTACCTTCCGCGATCCACTGTCAACCGGCATCTGCGGCATGTCCCAGATATGGAACGCGGTCCACCAGGGTAGCACTTTGTGTGAGGCAATACGACAAAGTCGGAATACACGCGTCACTACATCAGACGGCTCACGCTGACCTGACCTGACCTGACTCACCGCACCACCACCCCCAGCGACCCAGGGTGACATACAATGCGTTCGTACGTTCCTCCCACACGCCTCTACGGCGTACCACAGTGCAACCTAGCTGTTATTGGGAGACGAGACAAGTAGCATCAAGCACAACATATGGAAATTGAGATTCGACACCGTTGGGCACAGCCAGCGTACGGTCACACGTATCACACTACTTCACTCTGTACGTAACGACCGATGATCGGTACAGCGTGTGGGTTACGCGTACGACATCAGCGGACAATGGACACAGACCATACCACGACGTACACTGAGGGCGTCGACATCTGAATGCAACTGAACAGCTGCGAGGCTCATTTAACACTCAAACGCCAGACCGACCAGCTTGAGAGGACAGAGACACAAAGAGGGGGACAGAGGGGGACAGAGGGGGGGGAGGGGGGGGGTCGGCGATATAGTCCTATTGCAGTACAATTGACAGTGGATAGCAGGAATATGTGGAAAGTAAGCAACACTCGCAAGACATCTACATGAGGATAACAACGACACCAGAGATTCCGAGCAGTGAACTATGTTAGGCAAAGGGACAACGTGGGTTAGGTTAAGGGACAACGTGGGTTAGGTTAAGGGACAACGTGGGTTAGGTTAAGGGACAACGTGGGTTAGGTTAAGGGACAACGTGGGTTAGGTTAAGGGACAACGTGGGTTAGGTTAAGGGACAACGTGGGTTAGGTTAAGGGACAACGTGGGTTAGGTTAAGGGACAACGTGGGTTAGGTTAAGGGACAACGTGGGTTAGGTTAAGGGACAACGTGGGTTAGGTTAAGGGACAACGTGGGTTAGGTTAAGGGACAACGTGGGTTAGGTTAAGGGACAACGTGGGTTAGGTTAAGGGACAACGTCGGTTAGGTTAAGGGACAACGTGGGTTAGGTTAAGGGACAACGTGGGTTAGGTTAAGGGACAACGTGGGTTAGGTTAAGGGACAACGTGGGTTAGGTTAAGGGACAACGTGGGTTAGGTTAAGGGACAACGTGGGTTAGGTTAAGGGACAACGTGGGTTAGGTTAAGGGACAACGTGGGTTAGGTTAAGGGACAACGTGGGTTAGGTTAAGGGACAACTTGAGTTAGGTTAAGGGACAACTTGAGTTAGGTTAAGGGACAACTTGAGTTAGGTTAAGGGACAACTTGAGTTAGGTTAAGGGACAACTTGAGTTAGGTTAAGGGACAACTTGAGTTAGGTTAAGGGACAACTTGAGTTAGGTTAAGGGACAACTTGAGTTAGGTTAAGGGACAACTTGAGTTAGGTTAAGGGACAACTTGAGTTAGGTTAAGGGACAAATTGAGTTAGGTTAAGGGACAAATTGAGTTAGGTTAAGGGACAAATTGAGTTAGGTTAAGGGACAAATTGAGTTAGGTTAAGGGACAAATTGAGTTAGGTTAAGGGACAAATTGAGTTAGGTTAAGGGACAACTTGAGTTAGGTTAAGGGACAAATTGAGTTAGGTTAAGGGACAACTTGAGTTAGGTTAAGGGACAACTTGAGTTAGGTTAAGGGACAACTTGAGTTAGGTTAAGGGACAACTTGAGTTAGGTTAAGGGACAACTTGAGTTAGGTTAAGGGACAACTTGAGTTAGGTTAAGGGACAACTTGAGTTAGGTTAAGGGACAACTTGAGTTAGGTTAAGGGACAACTTGAGTTAGGTTAAGGGACAACTTGAGTTAGGTTAAGGGACAAATTGAGTTAGGTTAAGGGACAAATTGAGTTAGGTTAAGGGACAAATTGAGTTAGGTTAAGGGACAAATTGAGTTAGGTTAAGGGACAAATTGAGTTAGGTTAAGGGACAACTTGAGTTAGGTTAAGGGACAACTTGAGTTAGGTTAAGGGACAACTTGAGTTAGGTTAAGGGACAACTTGAGTTAGGTTAAGGGACAACTTGAGTTAGGTTAAGGGACAACTTGAGTTAGGTTAAGGGACAACTTGAGTTAGGTTAAGGGACAACTTGAGTTAGGTTAAGGGACAACTTGAGTTAGGTTAAGGGACAACTTGAGTTAGGTTAAGGGACAACTTGAGTTAGGTTAAGGGACAAATTGAGTTAGGTTAAGGGACAAATTGAGTTAGGTTAAGGGACAAATTGAGTTAGGTTAAGGGACAAATTGAGTTAGGTTAAGGGACAACTTGAGTTAGGTTAAGGGACAACTTGAGTTAGGTTAAGGGACAACTTGAGTTAGGTTAAGGGACAACTTGAGTTAGGTTAAGGGACAACTTGAGTTAGGTTAAGGGACAACTTGAGTTAGGTT
The DNA here is from genome assembly GCF_023897955.1 of Schistocerca gregaria. Classification (NCBI taxonomy): domain Eukaryota; kingdom Metazoa; phylum Arthropoda; class Insecta; order Orthoptera; family Acrididae; genus Schistocerca; species Schistocerca gregaria. Next base: position 34,065 of record NW_026062872.1, on the reverse strand, counting down.
AAGGGACAACTTGAGTTAGGTTAAGGGACAACTTGAGTTAGGTTAAGGGACAACTTGAGTTAGGTTAAGGGACAAATTGAGTTAGGTTAAGGGACAAATTGAGTTAGGTTAAGGGACAACTTGAGTTAGGTTAAGGGACAACTTGAGTTAGGTTAAGGGACAAATTGAGTTAGGTTAAGGGACAAATTGAGTTAGGTTAAGCGATAATCTGGTACAGCCACAGTTAGGTTAAGCGATAATCTGGTACAGCCACAGTTAGGTTAAGCGATAATCTGGTACAGCCACAGTTAGGTTAAGCGATAATCTGGTACAGCCACAGTTAGGTTAAGCGATAATCTGGTACAGCCACAGTTAGGTTAAGCGATAATCTGGTACAGCCACAGTTAGGTTAAGCGATAATCTGGTACAGCCACAGTTAGGTTAAGCGATAAACTGGTACAGCCACAGTTAGGTTAAGCGATAAACTGGTACAGCCACAGTTAGGTTAAGCGATAAACTGGTACAGCCACAGTTAGGTTAAGCGATAAACTGGTACAGCCACAGTTAGGTTAAGCGATAAACTGGTACAGCCACAGTTAGGTTAAGCGATAAACTGGTACAGCCACAGTTAGGTTAAGCGATAAACTGGTACAGCCACAGTTAGGTTAAGCGATAAACTGGTACAGCCACAGTTAGGTTAAGCGATAAACTGGTACAGCCACAGTTAGGTTAAGCGATAAACTGGTACAGCCACAGTTAGGTTAAGCGATAAACTGGTACAGCCACAGTTAGGTTAAGCGATAAACTGGTACAGCCACAGTTAGGTTAAGCGATAAACTGGTACAGCCACAGTTAGGTTAAGCGATAAAGTTGGTTAAATTTGGTATTGTGTGGGAAGGGGGCAGAGAGAGAGGGGGGGGGGGGTGGATAGTGGTGGCAGTACACGGATGCCTGAGTCACCGTCAGATACGTCACGTCGGTTCGATGCTTGTAGCAAGAGGCTGGCGGATGTGTGTCTCTCACTTCTGCAATTTTTCATGTGGTATAACACGAGGGCGGGGGATGATATTTGGTGCCCCTCTGTGTAGGATGTGTGTTGGTGGTGTTGATTTATCTGAGCAATGGTAGTTGTCGGAGGAGTGGGGTATTGTGCTTTTATAGGTGGACCTACTGCTCTGGTTATCATAGTGTCGACGGTGCAATGTGGCAGAGAGGATGCACTCGACATTGTCGCATTCCAGATGTTTACGTATTGTGTGTCTCCGTTGCAGGCCGAGAGTGGTGCATGTTCGAGTGTCTGGCTGACGTGCGATTCACGTTGTGTGCCCAGTCTTACAGCACGTATAGGGACATTCGCATAAATCATCTATATTTGGCCTTGCATCATTTACTAAGCAGTGCCGTGAGACGACCGAACTATTAGGAAAGTACTGATGTACCGCATAATGTTTACCTTCCACCACACGGCGAGTATCGACTGTGCCCAGCGTTGCCACCGCAGGCAGCGGTCACCGTCACCATTGTGCGGCGGAACGGAACATCTATATCCTCAGAGGAGCACTCTTTGCCGCCGGGCGTCACGTCTC
>NW_026062872.1:20000-27500 GCF_023897955.1 Schistocerca gregaria | reverse complement strand
AGTTGGACTTGGGCTCGGCGCGAGGCGTCGGGGTAGTGGACCCTCCCAAACACCACATGCCACGACAGGCGGCAGCCTGCGGGGTTCGGTGCTGGACTCTTCCCTGTTCGCTCGCCGCTACTGGGGGAATCCTTGTTAGTTTCTTTTCCTCCGCTTAGTAATATGCTTAAATTCAGCGGGTAGTCTCGCCTGCTCTGAGGTCGTTGTACGAGGTGTCGCACGCCACACCGCCAGCCGGCTGTGCACGCTACCGAGAAAGTACCGGTATGCGAACCGCCAGGCGACGGGCGCGCATCGCACGTTTAAGGAGACGCGGCCGGCCACACAGGCGACCACGACACTCCCACGTCTCCGAAGCGGGACAAACGCCGCGCGCTTCAGTATACGTAGCCGACCCTCAGCCAGACGTGGCCCGGGAACGGAATCCATGGACCGCAATGTGCGTTCGAAACGTCGATGTTCATGTGTCCTGCAGTTCACATGTCGACGCGCAATTTGCTGCGTTCTTCATCGACCCACGAGCCGAGTGATCCACCGTCCTGGGTGATCTTTTCCTTTTCAGTCTCCCACTGTCTCTTTCAAGACAGTAGCATTTGCGGGACTGAGGCGTCTGACGGCCCCTGTTCCACTATTTTTTTTGTGTCCAACGGCCTCACAGCCGATGGGCGTCGTACGGCTCCACACCGGAGCGGACAGGCACTCGGGCGAACGTCATTCAAAACCGGCGCCAGGCGCCAGGTACCGCAGGCCAGCCGCTCCAGAGCTTCAGCGCTCGTACCACACAACAACAACACTTCCGCTAGTTTTGAGAGGCACGCGTGGTTCCGCACGCGGCGCACGGCCACTGCCGTACAGGTAGCGTGTTGCGCGACACGACACGCACATCGAAAGACATGCAGTCTAGTCGGTAATGATCCTTCCGCAGGTTCACCTACGGAAACCTTGTTACGACTTTTACTTCCTCTAAATGATCAAGTTTGGTCATCTTTCCGGTAGCATCGGCAACGACAGAGTCGATGCCGCGTACCAGTCCGAAGACCTCACTAAATCATTCAATCGGTAGTAGCGACGGGCGGTGTGTACAAAGGGCAGGGACGTAATCAACGCGAGCTTATGACTCGCGCTTACTGGGAATTCCTCGTTCATGGGGAACAATTGCAAGCCCCAATCCCTAGCACGAAGGAGGTTCAGCGGGTTACCCCGACCTTTCGGCCTAGGAAGACACGCTGATTCCTTCAGTGTAGCGCGCGTGCGGCCCAGAACATCTAAGGGCATCACAGACCTGTTATTGCTCAATCTCGTGCGGCTAGAAGCCGCCTGTCCCTCTAAGAAGAAAAGTAATCGCTGACAGCACGAAGGATGTCACGCGACTAGTTAGCAGGCTAGAGTCTCGTTCGTTATCGGAATTAACCAGACAAATCGCTCCACCAACTAAGAACGGCCATGCACCACCACCCACCGAATCAAGAAAGAGCTATCAATCTGTCAATCCTTCCGGTGTCCGGGCCTGGTGAGGTTTCCCGTGTTGAGTCAAATTAAGCCGCAGGCTCCACTCCTGGTGGTGCCCTTCCGTCAATTCCTTTAAGTTTCAGCTTTGCAACCATACTTCCCCCGGAACCCAAAAGCTTTGGTTTCCCGGAGGCTGCCCGCCGAGTCATCGGAGGAACTGCGGCGGATCGCTGGCTGGCATCGTTTATGGTTAGAACTAGGGCGGTATCTGATCGCCTTCGAACCTCTAACTTTCGTTCTTGATTAATGAAAACATACTTGGCAAATGCTTTCGCTTCTGTTCGTCTTGCGACGATCCAAGAATTTCACCTCTAACGTCGCAATACGAATGCCCCCGCCTGTCCCTATTAATCATTACCTCGGGTTCCGAAACACGCGATCTAGTGTCCGAGGTCCTATTCCATTATTCCATGCACACAGTATTCAGGCGGGCTTGCCTGCTTTAAGCACTCTAATTTGTTCAAAGTAAACGTGCCGGCCCACCGAGACACTCAACAAAGAGCACCCTGGTAGGATTTAAACGGGGTCCGCCTCGGGACGCGAAAGCACCCCTTCGGCTCGCCCCACCGGCAGGACGTCCCACGATACATGCCAGTTAAACACCGACGGGCGGTGAACCAACAGCGTGGGACACAAATCCAACTACGAGCTTTTTAACCGCAACAACTTTAATATACGCTATTGGAGCTGGAATTACCGCGGCTGCTGGCACCAGACTTGCCCTCCAATAGATACTCGTTAAAGGATTTAAAGTGTACTCATTCCGATTACGGGGCCTCGGATGAGTCCCGTATCGTTATTTTTCGTCACTACCTCCCCGTGCCGGGAGTGGGTAATTTGCGCGCCTGCTGCCTTCCTTGGATGTGGTAGCCGTTTCTCAGGCTCCCTCTCCGGAATCGAACCCTGATTCCCCGTTACCCGTTACAACCATGGTAGGCGCAGAACCTACCATCGACAGTTGATAAGGCAGACATTTGAAAGATGCGTCGCCGGTACGAGGACCGTGCGATCAGCCCAAAGTTATTCAGAGTCACCAAGGCAAACGGACCAGACAAGCCAATCCGATTGGTTTTGATCTAATAAAAGCGTCCCTTCCATCTCTGGTCGGGACTCTGTTTGCATGTATTAGCTCTAGAATTACCACAGTTATCCAAGTAACGTGGGTACGATCTAAGGAACCATAACTGATTTAATGAGCCATTCGCGGTTTCACCTTAATGCGGCTTGTACTGAGACATGCATGGCTTAATCTTTGAGACAAGCATATGACTACTGGCAGGATCAACCAGGGAGCTGCGTCAACTAGAGCTGAGCAGCCGGCCGCCCGGGAGTGTGTCCCGGGGGCCCGCGCGAACACGCAAGCGTCCGCTCAATTATTCTGCAAACAGGAGGAGGCCGAGCTCCCCTGCACGATACACCTCGAAACCCTCTCAGGTCCCGGCGGCGCGCAGCGCCGTCCTAGGTACTTGGTCGGTTTCGAGAGAGGCGCAATCGCCCGGAGTTAGGCGAGTAGACGGTTTTAGTGCGAACACCCTTGCTCCCAACTGAGCTTGCCGCTGCCGACAGAGGCCCGGGAGCGTGCTGTCGTGGCATTGCCGGCGGGAGACAACACGCGCCACCTATGGTGACCGGCAGCTCCAACGCCAGCGCCACACAAGGGCAAAGCCCCACTTGGGTGCAGAAGCGAACTCTCCCAGCACAGCGCACGCGCCAACACGTCCGCACAACTGCGATACAAACCACCTGCGAGAACCGCTGGGGCGACCGAGCAGCAGACGGCGTCGCGGCGCCGAGTGCCAGGCGGCGGCGCATCCTCAACGCACACAGTCCTCAATCAGACCAGCACACTGCAGATGTCCACCGCGCTTCGCACCGGGCTCGGCTGAACCAACTTTGGCCGCCAGGCGCCGCGTGCAGGGTGCGCCGCAGCGTAGCTGCGCCGCCTGCCGGGCCCGTCGGCTGGCGCTCCTGCCACTCGGCGCCCCCCACCAGCCGCCTGTTGCGCGTGCGCCCACGCAGCGCGCGGCCAACACGCCGGGCGGCCCCCCTTCACCGGCCGGGAACAGTCCCACCAAGCCACCGCCGCGTATCGCTTCATACCCACATGGGCCTAGTCACGCGTGTGGATGTGGCGGGTACCGCTGAAACAACCGGTTAATAGCTGTACCGATCGTCGCCATCACAGATTCACCTCCAGCGTGAACAACCGCTCAACAACGGATTTCCAGTTCATTTGCGTATCTTGGGCAGTAAACGTAGATGTCCACCTACATTTGCGAATTCAACAATTCTTGCATGCCAGGATGTCATGTGTCACGACACGCTACATCAGACCACATACACACTGCGACATGTGCAGAAGAGAACACGTGGAAGGTGGCCCGCGCACGTATGCGATGTACCTTCCGCGATCCACTGTCAACCGGCATCTGCGGCATGTCCCAGATATGGAACGCGGTCCACCAGGGTAGCACTTTGTGTGAGGCAATACGACAAAGTCGGAATACACGCGTCACTACATCAGACGGCTCACGCTGACCTGACCTGACCTGACTCACCGCACCACCACCCCCAGCGACCCAGGGTGACATACAATGCGTTCGTACGTTCCTCCCACACGCCTCTACGGCGTACCACAGTGCAACCTAGCTGTTATTGGGAGACGAGACAAGTAGCATCAAGCACAACATATGGAAATTGAGATTCGACACCGTTGGGCACAGCCAGCGTACGGTCACACGTATCACACTACTTCACTCTGTACGTAACGACCGATGATCGGTACAGCGTGTGGGTTACGCGTACGACATCAGCGGACAATGGACACAGACCATACCACGACGTACACTGAGGGCGTCGACATCTGAATGCAACTGAACAGCTGCGAGGCTCATTTAACACTCAAACGCCAGACCGACCAGCTTGAGAGGACAGAGACACAAAGAGGGGGACAGAGGGGGACAGAGGGGGGGGAGGGGGGGGGTCGGCGATATAGTCCTATTGCAGTACAATTGACAGTGGATAGCAGGAATATGTGGAAAGTAAGCAACACTCGCAAGACATCTACATGAGGATAACAACGACACCAGAGATTCCGAGCAGTGAACTATGTTAGGCAAAGGGACAACGTGGGTTAGGTTAAGGGACAACGTGGGTTAGGTTAAGGGACAACGTGGGTTAGGTTAAGGGACAACGTGGGTTAGGTTAAGGGACAACGTGGGTTAGGTTAAGGGACAACGTGGGTTAGGTTAAGGGACAACGTGGGTTAGGTTAAGGGACAACGTGGGTTAGGTTAAGGGACAACGTGGGTTAGGTTAAGGGACAACGTGGGTTAGGTTAAGGGACAACGTGGGTTAGGTTAAGGGACAACGTGGGTTAGGTTAAGGGACAACGTGGGTTAGGTTAAGGGACAACGTGGGTTAGGTTAAGGGACAACGTGGGTTAGGTTAAGGGACAACGTGGGTTAGGTTAAGGGACAACGTGGGTTAGGTTAAGGGACAACGTGGGTTAGGTTAAGGGACAACGTCGGTTAGGTTAAGGGACAACGTGGGTTAGGTTAAGGGACAACGTGGGTTAGGTTAAGGGACAACGTGGGTTAGGTTAAGGGACAACGTGGGTTAGGTTAAGGGACAACGTGGGTTAGGTTAAGGGACAACGTGGGTTAGGTTAAGGGACAACGTGGGTTAGGTTAAGGGACAACGTGGGTTAGGTTAAGGGACAACGTGGGTTAGGTTAAGGGACAACTTGAGTTAGGTTAAGGGACAACTTGAGTTAGGTTAAGGGACAACTTGAGTTAGGTTAAGGGACAACTTGAGTTAGGTTAAGGGACAACTTGAGTTAGGTTAAGGGACAACTTGAGTTAGGTTAAGGGACAACTTGAGTTAGGTTAAGGGACAACTTGAGTTAGGTTAAGGGACAACTTGAGTTAGGTTAAGGGACAACTTGAGTTAGGTTAAGGGACAAATTGAGTTAGGTTAAGGGACAAATTGAGTTAGGTTAAGGGACAAATTGAGTTAGGTTAAGGGACAAATTGAGTTAGGTTAAGGGACAAATTGAGTTAGGTTAAGGGACAAATTGAGTTAGGTTAAGGGACAAATTGAGTTAGGTTAAGGGACAAATTGAGTTAGGTTAAGGGACAAATTGAGTTAGGTTAAGGGACAACTTGAGTTAGGTTAAGGGACAACTTGAGTTAGGTTAAGGGACAACTTGAGTTAGGTTAAGGGACAACTTGAGTTAGGTTAAGGGACAACTTGAGTTAGGTTAAGGGACAACTTGAGTTAGGTTAAGGGACAACTTGAGTTAGGTTAAGGGACAACTTGAGTTAGGTTAAGGGACAACTTGAGTTAGGTTAAGGGACAACTTGAGTTAGGTTAAGGGACAACTTGAGTTAGGTTAAGGGACAAATTGAGTTAGGTTAAGGGACAAATTGAGTTAGGTTAAGGGACAAATTGAGTTAGGTTAAGGGACAAATTGAGTTAGGTTAAGGGACAAATTGAGTTAGGTTAAGGGACAAATTGAGTTAGGTTAAGGGACAAATTGAGTTAGGTTAAGGGACAACTTGAGTTAGGTTAAGGGACAACTTGAGTTAGGTTAAGGGACAACTTGAGTTAGGTTAAGGGACAACTTGAGTTAGGTTAAGGGACAACTTGAGTTAGGTTAAGGGACAACTTGAGTTAGGTTAAGGGACAACTTGAGTTAGGTTAAGGGACAACTTGAGTTAGGTTAAGGGACAACTTGAGTTAGGTTAAGGGACAAATTGAGTTAGGTTAAGGGACAAATTGAGTTAGGTTAAGGGACAAATTGAGTTAGGTTAAGGGACAAATTGAGTTAGGTTAAGGGACAACTTGAGTTAGGTTAAGGGACAACTTGAGTTAGGTTAAGGGACAACTTGAGTTAGGTTAAGGGACAACTTGAGTTAGGTTAAGGGACAACTTGAGTTAGGTTAAGGGACAACTTGAGTTAGGTTAAGGGACAACTTGAGTTAGGTTAAGGGACAAATTGAGTTAGGTTAAGGGACAAATTGAGTTAGGTTAAGGGACAAATTGAGTTAGGTTAAGGGACAACTTGAGTTAGGTTAAGGGACAAATTGAGTTAGGTTAAGGGACAAATTGAGTTAGGTTAAGCGATAATCTGGTACAGCCACAGTTAGCTTAAGCGATAATCTGGTACAGCCACAGTTAGGTTAAGCGATAATCTGGTACAGCCACAGTTAGGTTAAGCGATAATCTGGTACAGCCACAGTTAGGTTAAGCGATAATCTGGTACAGCCACAGTTAGGTTAAGCGATAATCTGGTACAGCCACAGTTAGGTTAAGCGATAATCTGGTACAGCCACAGTTAGGTTAAGCGATAAACTGGTACAGCCACAGTTAGGTTAAGCGATAAACTGGTACAGCCACAGTTAGGTTAAGCGATAAACTGGTACAGCCACAGTTAGGTTAAGCGATAAACTGGTACAGCCACAGTTAGGTTAAGCGATAAACTGGTACAGCCACAGTTAGGTTAAGCGATAAACTGGTACAGCCACAGTTAGGTTAAGCGATAAACTGGTACAGCCACAGTTAGGTTAAGCGATAAACTGGTACAGCCACAGTTAGGTTAAGCGATAAACTGGTACAGCCACAGTTAGGTTAAGCGATAAACTGGTACAGCCACAGTTAGGTTAAGCGATAAACTGGTACAGCCACAGTTAGGTTAAGCGATAAACTGGTACAGCCACAGTTAGGTTAAGCGATAAACTGGTACAGCCACAGTTAGGTTAAGCGATAAACTGGTACAGCCACAGTTAGGTTAAGCGATAAAGTTGGTTAAATTTGGTATTGTGTGGGAAGGGGGCAGAGAGAGAGGGGGGGGGGGGGTGGATAGTGGTGGCAGTACACGGATGCCTGAGTCACCGTCAGATACGTCACGTCGGTTCGATGCTTGTAGCAAGAGGCTGGCGGATGTGTGTCTCTCACTTCTGCAATTTTTCATGTGGTATAACACGAGGGC